>NW_019258050.1:0-3921 GCF_002742605.1 Olea europaea var. sylvestris
TATGATAATTATATTTTATAGAATTCCATAAATATAATTTATGTTTTTTTTTTCAACCAACCAATTAACTTTATATAATTTGGGGTCCTTACCAAAGCGGAGCTTTAGGCAATCACCTACCTAGCCTACATATAGTTAGGGCCACCACTGGCAAGGTGGATAACAATTGGACTGTGAAACTAATCCAGGATTCCGTCCAAGGTTCTTTTGTAAAATATCCTTTTTGAGTCCTAGACTCATTGATATCAAACTCAAAAGTTGGTTCATCAGGCTTCCTATCTCCTTTGCATAGATTGTCCTTTGAAATAAACAAAAATATGTGCAAAATGATGTATGAAATCCAAAATCATGGATTTAATTGTGTTGCATATTGATGAAATTTCAGTACAAAGTAATAAATTTGTTCCCCTTATAATCATTTAAGATTTTAGATGGGTAGTTTATTTGAAATTAGAGAATGAAGGACTTCTGTTAAACTCTTACTAAAACACGTGAAAGATGTTTTGAAGATAATTTATATATTTGTCTTATCTCTAACAAAATTGAGACTTACACGTTGACACTAAATTTTATTAATTAAATATATTTGTTCTCTAACAATTTAAGCTTGTCAGAGTAAGTGACTTAATGTAGTAGTATGCCATACAAGTGTCACGAGTTTAAATTTCATTATTGTCTATTTATGAAAAATTAATACAGAGTTAATAAATACATGAAGGTATATGTTGAAGTCAATTATAGAAAATTAAACTTCTAGTCAATAAATCAGGTCAACCATATGAATCATTTTCTATCGTCGGCAAATCTAATTAGAAATTTAAAACTACTTAATCCTCAGGAGCTATCATTTTGCCACGTTAAAGACAATCTAAAAATATAAATATATTTTCTCTGCTTTTAAATTGTAGACGGCGTTCGAAGGATACTGTATCCTATCTAACAGTTTTAACCTTTTAGACAAGGTATCCCAATAGAATCGAGAGATACCATATTGGTAATACTGTAAGAGGGAGGATTTTGTGGCAACAAATGGGACATATTATCGACAGGATGCCAAGAATGAGCAAGAGTCTCCCTCCACAGTGTAACTTTTATCTTTCCCTTGAGCTTTAATGTAGTAACTAGACACCCTCAAAGGTCTTGTTTTATCATCTGTGAACAGAACTGCTCTTTCTTCAGGAGGTAGACTGAAGAAATCAATGACAAAATCTATTATCTTTTGGCACAATTTACTTGGCATTCCATGGTTAATAATTTGGAGGAACCCATTTTTTCACAAGCTTGCTATTTTCTTGACTAAATATGGAACCAAATCTTTCGTGTTTATTACTGGAATTGAGGGAAAATGGGACAGATTTGAGAGCACTGGCCTGTTTTCATTTGGAAGGATGAAATTGTGAGAAAGTGAGAGTGCCGCAATGGGCCAAGAGAGATGCTTTCTTATTTATTAAAAATGGTATAAAATTCAAATGCAAAACTGAATTATCACCTCCTCAAAAACATCTTTTTAATCTTTTTGGTCCGGGCTTCATCGAGCCGAGCTGATTTACGATTTTTTTAATTTTCTTTAAATTAATTCAATATGCATATAAAGAAGTTCGACTAAAATACATTAAAAAAATATTTATATAGATACGAGAATATATGAATTAGAGTACAATTTTCAAGTGTATAAATATTCTGATATTCATTTGTAGAATTAAAAATATTGAAATAGAAAATATTTTTTAAGTTTCTACACCACAAGATAACAAATAATAATATTATATCAACTTCTATAGAATGAGATTTAAAATTTATATCAATAATATATAATGGAAATACTAATGAATATGATAATAAATTATAAATATAGATAGTTGTAGCATAATTATGACTATTAATGATGTAAGTATATTTATATATAAGTTATACTCTATTGATTTAAATCTTAAATTAAATATTAATAAATCAAAAAAATTGAAGGATGACCAAGGGTTGGGATCGAGCCTGTGACATGGGCCATTTTCACGAGCTTGAGCCAAGTCTTGAAATTTGGGCTTCGCCCAAGCCTAGGGGTGGCAAATGGGCCTCATCGGCTCGCCCGCTCGACTCGCGAAAACAGAGCTCGTGGGCGGCTCGGACTCGTAAAAACACGAGCCCGAGCGCGAACCGACTGGGCCGGTTCGATGGGCTCGGCTCGCACAAAAAACGAGCCCTCGTGGTGAGCCCACAAGCCCAAGCACGTGGGCTCGTGTTAAATGTGACCGAAACGGTCACATTTTTTAAAATGTGACCGTTTCGGTCACTTTATCAAACGGTCACTGACTTTTGTCAGTGACCGTTTTAGTCCCCCATTTTTTTTCTTTTTTTCTTTTTTTTAACGTTAATGGTCACTGAATTTTTTTAGTGATCGTTTTGGTCCTTATATTTTGTTTTTTTTTTCTTTTCTTCTTCTACAAATAGTGGTATTTAGCCATAAAATTTTTTACAATTCTCTCAACTCTCAATTATCTTTCTCTCAACTTTCTTGTATTGTGTTGATAACTTGCAATTTTTATATACAATTTATACAATATTCAATTCTCATTTCTCAGTTCTCACTATATTTATTGAAATTTCATCCAATTTCATTTCTCACTACATTTATACAATTATTCTTCTACTGGTTATTACTTATTACAACTAAACAAATGGATCCACGCTCATTTGTCGAAAACTTGTTCGGTGTGGGAGGAAACGAATTGCCTATGACACCGCAAAGTCAATTTCAGAATCAATTTGAAGATCTAAATGACGTACCCCTACCTGAAAATATTCAATATTTGGATCTTCATCATCATGTAAGCGGCAATCCAAATTATCCAATTAATTTGGATGATGTTGACGTTCCCGAAGCGGAACACGATAAGGAAGAAGATGCTGAATTAAACATTCCTGATGCGAGGGGAAAGCGAAAGGGGAAAAAACAAGCAAAATATTGGGATCACTTTAAGTTGATTTCAACGGGAAAAATCGTCAATGGAGTCCAAAAATCCAAAGCAGTATGTAAATACTGCCAACAAAAATTAGCATGACAAAGAGGAATTGGTACCACCCATTTCAACTGTCATTACAAACTATGTGCGGCCAAACACGGACTTTTCCAGGCTGTCAAACACAATTGCAATTTGACAGTCCAGACGCCAGTGGTTCTACTGCACCCCTATCTACATGGTTGTATTCGGAGGAGAAAGCTCGAACCGGAATGGTGAAGATTGTTGCTGCTGCTGAGTTGCCTTTGGCGTTAATTGACAACCAACACTACGTCTCGTATGTGAAAGAATATCTGCAGTCAAGGTACGTTGGGGTAAGTCAAAACACTCTTCGTTCCGATATAATACAATATTTTACTTCAACAAAACAACAATTAATTATGAATTTGCAAAAAATATGGGAGTGTCATATCTTTAATTTCAGATATATGGGAAGGGATTAATAAAAGAGCATATATAGCTGCAATTGCACATTATATAGACACACTTTGGTGCATGCATAAAAAAATTATTGTTTTTAGAATTATTGAGTTTCCTCACAATGCTAATAATATATTTAATACTATTATTAGTATTGTTAGAGAATATCATTGCGAGGGCAAAATTCGTTCATTTACTTTCGATAATGCTAGTGTTAATAAAATAGTTGCTGAAAAATTGCATAGGGTACTACAACCTGATTTTGGTGGATATTTGTTTCATATTCGTTATGTATGTCATATTTTGAATTTAACTGTCTACTTTTTTTATTTTTCAAATTACCTATTTGTTCCCAAAAAAAAAGAAAGGAAAAAGACCTCTACTCGAGAGCCGGGCTCGGCTCGGCTCACAAGCTACCCATGAGCCGTGAGCTCGTCGGCTGACCTAAGCTCGCCCTTTTTTGGACTAGCCGAGCTCGGCTCGGCTT
>NW_019258050.1:6708-24560 GCF_002742605.1 Olea europaea var. sylvestris
TGTCAAAAAGAAGCAAATTGAGCACTTCCTATTTAGGTATCTACTTTCTTTACCAATTACTCAACACTGTAAAGGAAGTAAGGCCTTTTGAATTAGACAAGCAAGAATTTAACAATCGGGCTAATTGGATCTTGCTTACGAAAGTGATCCAGCGAGGGCTGAAGCAATAAACTAATTAAACGAACAGATATCGAAATTCCGTTGATTCCAAATAAATACGGATGCATGATCACCTTTTAGTTTCTATTGATTCCTAAGAATACCATAAATCTAGACATCAAACTCTTTGATTAACGCACGAACACAGAGAATTGATCTCGTTGATTTTTATGTATGAAACACGAGAATTTAAGAAATTAGAGGAATCTAAACAATTAAATTCGGAAATAACGTTAATTGGGAGAAAAAAAAAAAAAAAGGCATAAAAATTCCTAATTAGATATACTGAATAAACTCTAAACCTACCAATATCTCTCCAAATCAATCTCAAGATAATTTTATTTATTTATTTTTATTTTACAAATTATATAATCATAACTATTTATTCAACTATTCTTTCCCAATTAATTCTTATTAATCATAGAAAGATGAGAGAACTAAGCCAATTACGCAAAAGTATGGGTATTCTTGAAATTCGACTACCAGGTTTAGGCCTCGTTTAGTTGAATGGAATTTTTGGTATTTTAGCTCGTTGGAACTAACTCCATAACACACTTTAATGGATTCACATAAATCTTAAATAAAAACAAAACTGACCTCAAGTTGATTATGGGAGAGATTAAGAAGAAGCAAGCCATGAAGTTTCCCAAAGGCTTCAGGCAGAAACCTTAATTGACGCCCAGAAAGATCCACTGTCTTGTCGGGTACAAGCCCTTGTTCTAATACAAGAATCACTTCTCTATCCACGCCATCATCATCGAGTTCATATCCAAGATTGTCAGCCATTGAATTTTCTGGGAAAGACAAAGAAGAAACTGAAGCGGAGAGAGATACCCAAGTGCGTAGAGAAGCGGGAGGAGGAGTTTTATAGAGTTGACGGGTTCTCAGTCAAGTCTTAGTGAGGAAATATTTGCTAGTGGATCGCCGCCTTATCGGACAAGGCAATTCGTTCAAATTGAAATTTTTTTTATGCAAAATTTTAATTGATTTTTGAAACTTCCTAACTAATCGGTTGATCATTTAAAAATCATTTTTTATTAAAAAGACAGTTATACCTTAATTAGGAATTAAATATAAAAAATTCAAAAAAAGAAAAAGAAAAAAAAAAGGAGTTATTGTCTTGACCATTCTCCCTTTAATTGTTATACTAGAATTTGAGCTCTCGAGGCATGTCTCAGTGGTGCAAATGTACTCAACCTTGCTGACAGAATCCCAATATGAGAGTTTGATTCCTAAAATATAAATTGTGACTCTTTGGGAGCATAAATTTACAGACAGCTCTTGTTTCCTGATCTATTGAGGTACATCCCACGATTAACCTCTCACGATACTCTAGGGACAGAACGATGGATGACTCTTAAAGTTGAGATTCAACCCTTTTTTTGTTATACTAGAATTTGATTTCGCTCGATATTGGAGCGGACTTGAGGATCCAAAAGAGAACGATGACAAAAAACAAATATACTTTCCACTTTCCCTTATTTTTTATTTTCTATTATTTTCGGTTTTTTAATGGTCCAACTAACACTTCCATAGATGATCGGGTCAGGTTGTTTTTACTGCCAACCCTACTCATAGTTTTGACAAAACGCCGTAGACATAAATACAATATTAAACAAGGGTTGAAAGCTTCCAGCGAAATTAATTAGGTAAACAAATAAAAAGTATAGTATATCAATCACAGGCTGTAAGCCAATATCATGTAGACCAGTGATCAGCCATTTCTTTAAACAATGTGACAAAAATCCTACAGCAGACGATCAACTGTGTTGATGATTAGCATTACTCTTTATTAACTAGTTAAATAAAATTTCTTGATAAATAATCCCTAAAGTTCAAAGTTGTGTATTTAGGTAGTAGTACTAAATAACTTGCTTTAGGAGAAACAAAATCCTACTTATACAAGAAAAGAAGGATTCTCCCAACAGGATATGAAAATTCTGCCATACATCTGCGAGAGAGAGAGAGAGAGAGAGCTCTGCTCTGTTTTACGTTTGACAAAGAAATTAGTAAACCAAACAACATGGTATTCCTCGAGAAAAATCTCCCCCTCTTTGAGAACCACAGGGAGTGCAGCCGTCTGTTGACACATTAAAATGCCGATCTGATTGTCTCATCCTACTCATATCTCAGTACTTTATATAGAACAATGAAAAGGGCTTCATAGTACAGCTGTTTGTCGTTCATTTGCATCTTCATGCTCGACCTAGCAGAAAGATCGTACGAGACCATTTATGGATACAAATGGTTATTAATGTACTATAGTTACAAATGAAATAAAGGGAGTGAAAAGAGAGAGAGATATTGGTAAATCCATCTTTACCTCAACAAGTACTTTCACTTTCTTCTTTGATTTGGCTCCATGTTCATCTTTATCCAGCTTTCTCGCAGAATCCTTCCTCCCTCTCTTGCTTTCAACAGCTACAGTCTCCTCATCATTGAGGTCGTCCCCAACTGCAGCATTTCAGATTTAAAATACGATAATAGAAGCTAAACTATAAACACAAAAATTTTCATCTAAGAAAATAAAACATTATGCACAAGTCTCCTAATTGGCAAATACTAACTGATGTGCAAATTAAGAAAAACAACATTTACCATTATCACCGTCCATGTTGGGGATTGCAAGATCACCAAAATCTTCCATATCCTCCTCTTCAAGCTCTTCATAGCCTTCAACATATTCTATCTCAGGTTCCTGTAGTATCAATTGTAGACTAACAATGAGCATTATGCCACGTTTTAAGAAGAGAAGAAAGCAAGCACCAAATGATTGAACAGATTTGGGAGCACTTGTGCAAAACAACCTCTTCGTCTTCGCTAACAGCATCCTTCATAACCTCCTTATCAAGAATTTCATTGTACTTATCAACAGGGTAATTATAAATGTCACCATAAACTCCTTTCTTGAGGCGTTCAAGTAGCTCTGTTTCAATACTCTGCAAAATGGTTAATAGCATTAGTTCCAGAGGGTGCACCATAGAATGAAAGCCAAAAGGTAAGCAACAAATCTATGAAAAAGAGAACAGCAAAAGATATACTCTCTCCAAAACTGCTGCCTTCTCAGCCTTCTCTTCTCTCCGAGCTTCTCTTTTCTTCTCTTTCCTTGGAGTTGTCATAATTTTCTCCCTGAACAAACATGCAGTGTATTAGAAACATGTCACAAGTGGGAAAGTTCGTATTTGTACTGATCAACAGTTAAAGAGAAAGAACTAAGAGAAAGCTCATGTGCATGCATGTGTAAACGCATACATACAAAAAGAATGTGTGGTTCAAAAGTAGGGACAAAGTTTTGAATTTACTTGCAAAATATTTTATTTTGTCAATGTGTGGTTGAAAATAAGTTTGAAAAAAAAAAAACTTAGTTTTAATGGTTGTCATATAGGGGCTTAATATTAAGGTGAAAATGGAACACCCGAAGTTGAGTCATTTGACAGCAGCACCGTCTCTGGATAGCATTGGTGGCTACATGTTAACACCAAAACATCAATAAAATTTTCAACATATAAACTTTGCCAAATGGAGGACACCTGGCCAATAATTTAAGAACCTCACTTTAAGATCTCATGTTCACCTATTGACCTAAAATAACCCCCCTTGAAAATTATAAGACCGTTCTCATTAATACTTAAAGTACAAAAAATAGAGAGTAAATTTCAGGATTTAAAACATTACAGAGGAAGGGGTATCAAGCATAACATTATGAATCTCTTTCGAGACATACTCAACAATTTCCTACATACCGTCCCAAAAATCAAGCAAGGATCTAAACAAATGGGGATGGACTATTGACTCCTAAATCACAGGCCAAAGAACAACATAAAACTAATACTACAAGCATCATCATTGCTATTCATCTTGACGACAACTAAAGTAACTTGAGTCACAATACTAATATCATAAATTAGTTTTAGACTAGTAAATAAAAATAGTGGACCAAGATACCATCGACTGATTGTAATCGAGTTTGCAAAGAAAGATAGGTCTCGAACCAATAAAATTCTATTATACCTCACTGCAATCTCCAACAGTTTTCTTATATACTGATAATACCACACTTATCACTACAAACAAGCAGAGGATTTGAGATAGATAGAGAGGAGTCCAATCTAAGAAAGCTTAGTGAAGGAAGAAACAATCCTACAAGCAAGCAAGCGAGGAATGACTCCCTGCTAGTGCTAGTATTGGTTGGTCTTACTTAAGTAGATGGTATCAACTTAAAGCTCAGGAAAAAAAAATTAAGAGTGCATAGAAATTTGAGTTCAGGTGAAACAAACAGCAAGAGAGAAAAATAACAAACCTTGTCTTTAAAGCAAGTTTCCTCATGCGAAGGTGAGCAAAGGTTGTTAGAACAAACAACAAGAGAGAGAAAAATAACAAACCTTGTCTTTAAAGCAAGTTTCCTCATGCGAATTCGCATCTGTGTCATCTTGGTTAATCTTTGCTTTGTTTTATGTACAAGTAGTTTCGGCCAGAACATCTGTTAAATTGAGGGGAATCGTTAAAGACCTCTGAGTCTCATGCCATACATATATATAATACCTCTTAGTTCAAATTACATTCCGACTACAACAGATAAATTATAAAGACTCATTACCAAGTGTTTGTCAATAATTTCAAGGGCCTTCTCATAATTTCTGGGCAATTTAACTCTTTCCCACAATTTATTTGGCATATGCGCCCTTTCGATCGTCTTCATATACAAATAAAACACTCCTGCAAAACAAACACCAAATACCCAAATCCCAAATATTCAGCCAAATAGTAATCTAAAAACATAAAACGGTCCAGAAATAACTAACATTTTAATACATTTAACATTTTATGAATTATTATACTATAAAACAAATAAAAAATGGAATACCATCATGTTCGCGGATGGTGGCGTATCGACTATTAGCGAGAGGGCAGGAGCTCCGATTACAAATCCCGGTCACGTTATACGGGTTCCGACAAAATATCCCAGTTTCAATTCTATCATAGTATCATACCAAAAATTTAAAACAAGCCAAAAATAATAATAATAAAAATACAGTAACACAACCTAAAACCCAGAATGTCATCTTATAAACATCAATCAATATCAGAATAATGAAAAGAAAATTCAAAACAACAGAAAAGGTTTACTTGGCCATGAAACTGCAGTGATTGTGCCTGATAACTTGCCATATGACCTCATCGTGCTGCATCTCTACTGATTAGAATCGAATATTGCAAACTGATTTTTACGTTTACAGTGAATTGGGGTTGAGAAAATTAGGGTTTAGGAGAATGGGTTTCGGCAGAACAAACTGGGTTAGTTCGAGGTCGGCGGGTCTCAATGAAGCATGTTTGGGCGTTTGGCTAAACTTTAAAAAAAAAAAAATTAAAAAATTAAAAAATTAAAAAATTAAAAAATTAAAAAATTAAAAAATTAAAAAATTAAAAAATTAAAAAATTAAAAAATTAAAAAATTAAAAAATTAAAAAATTAAAAAATTAAAAAATTAAAAAATTAAAAAATTAAAAAATTAAAAAATTAAAAAATTAAAAAATTAAAAAATTAAAAAATTAAAAAATTAAAAAATTAAAAAATTAAAAAATTAAAAAATTAAAAAACATAATAGGAAAAAAAAACCCAACGTTTGACACTTCTTGCGGAAAATGTGTCTACGTTTCAATTTTTTAACGTTTTCATCCCTATTTTCACGTTTTATTGCGGAAAACGTCCCTTTCACCAATTTTAAATGTAGGGACGTTTTTCATACTATAAAACAAACGTAGGGACGTTTTGTACTATTAGACATTTTAATAATTATTTGGACTTACTTACACTTTTTAAAACATTTAAGAATAAAATTGTAATTTGTTCTTTATTTTGGGCTTTATTTAAATGGGAGGGTATTTTAGTCATTTTATATTAAAAATGGTGAAAGGAACGTTTTTCGCAAAGAAAGATGGAAATAAGGGCAAAAATGTCAAAAAATGAAAGGTGGAGACGTTTTCCTCAATAAACCTTAAAGGTAAGGACGTTTTGTGTCAATTACCTGTTAAAGTTATGTTTAACTTAGATGAATTAAACTCTTTTAAAATATATAATTTTAGATACTTTCTACAATAGTTTACTTTAAAAAATAATAATAATAATAACAAACTTGTATATAATATTGCTGTACAGAAACTTATTTCATTTCAACTTTTACCATATCAATTTTTTGACACGGCAAATTAAGGAACCGCGTTTCACATTTGCTTAAAGTTACATATTAGGTGAGGAGCCCAAATTTTTGAAATATTCATTGAAAATAATTAGACACATAATCTTTGAGTCAGATTTTTTCCACAATGATTAAAAAAATATTTTTAATAAATTTCATTTATAGACTGAAAAAATGTTTCTAATAAAATTGATCGAAAAAAAAATTAAATATTAGAGACGGAAAGTCAGTGAGTAACAAAATAACTAAAAATAATAATATAAGACTAATAATGGAATTTTCTTCATGATAGATAAAAAAAACTTAACTTAATAAATTTGCTTAACTGATAGAATTTTCGTCGTTATATAAATTTATATAACTCAAAAAATTAAGTAATATCTTTAGAAAAAATAATTCTATAATCAAATAAAAAATAAAAAAATATTTAAGATTCATAATATCTTTCAATTAATAATAGTAAAAACGTAAATAGTTTAATAAATTTAATTATAGATAATATTTTCATAATAAAACTAAATATTAAAAGAATAATTTATCCATCAATAATATGGAAAAGAAATACTAAAAAGAGCTATCCTGGTTATTAAAAATTTAAAAAATATAGAGGAAAAAAATTGATGATATATTAACTTATGGGTTATGAACTCATAAAAAATAAAAAAAATATATAGAAAATAAAATTTATATGATAAGTGTAAACTTACTGTCGACGAGATGTGTAATGTGTTGCATCTCTACTTGGTTATAATTGATTATTGCAAATTAATCGAATTTTGTTGACCTTTCTGTTTATTCGTGATTTGGGGTTATAAATATGAGAAGAATTAGGGTTTAGGAAATTCAAAACTCTGAACCTATTTTTACTATTTGAGCATTGATTGGTTCATTTCGAGTTCGGTACCTTCAATAGGTAGCAAATAAGAACATTGCTATAGGTACAGGGATTTAAATCCTTGTACCTACCGAACACTCACATTCAAAGGCGGGAACTTTTTATTTTTTTCAATATTTTATACACGGGCCCACTCTCATTTAAGTGAGAATTCAAAAATCTGTCAAAAATCTAACATACATTTTTTGTACTGGAAGAATTTTCGAGCAAATAAATGAGCGCGCTATTGAGCAATATGCAAAAGTTGTGTTATCGTAGCTCTTTCTCAATAACTAAATACTTGGTTAAGGTTAAAATGTTTATATAAAATATTTATATGCAAATAATTATATTTTAAAATATTAATTAAATAAATAATTTAATAACTTTTTACGATTAAATGACAAGTCGTTCAAAACTACTATTTATCTTACATTGTTATTTTGTTGTTTATAGATTTTTCCTTAACAATATTATTATTTTTTTTTTCTTTATTTAGTAATAAAAGTTTAGAAATATTTTATGTTTCACTTGATGATCGTCTGTTTATAAACTTCAGTGAGGTTCATGATTTACCCTTTTTTTTTGTTTTTAATGACAGGGAACCCACGATCGTCACCTTTCGAGTGCGTACTAGATTAACTCTCAGGTTGATGCAATAGCTTACAAACCACACCAGCCAAGTAAATTGCACTAGGCAAGTCCTATGGACAGGCTCGACTAAGAAAGTGTTGGTAAGGGGAATTGAACTCGTGACCAAAGGCCTCCGCACTGACCTACTCTACCAACTCGACCACCCTATGAGGGGCATGACTTCCCTTTCTTCTTATTAGTGTTGTCTGCTTATTGGATTTTTCATCTATTGATAAGTGAAAACTGTAATGTTTACTTTTTTCTATCGATTCCAAACTCAGGAATGACATGAATTTAAAAATTTACAGTCACTACACAAACCATTGAGAAACGTGACACCGCTATAGGTTTCTTGTTATTTTTTTATTTTCTTCCAACCTTTTGCAAATATTTTATTTATGGGCAGCTTATGATAATTATTTTATTTTTAGAATAGTAGTAAAAAGAAATTAATAGGAAAAAATGATGACAAACAAAATTCCATTAACGTGTTAGTAATCTTGATGGGATTAACATGGATTACCAGACATGTCGTCGGTTGTCGGCAATCTCCGACGGTGTCAACAAATTTTATTCTTCCTGATTTACTTTTAATTTATTATTATTATTTTTTTACAAGTTAAAATATAATTTTGTTTATTCACTATGATATTATCAACATATTTGAATTTTTGGTGTGTGTATGGATGGGAAATTGGAAATCTTTTTCGAAGAGATGAGAAGTGGAGTTCAATAGAAATTCAGGAGACGATTGTTTCACCTACAAAAATACGCAATAGATATGATCAAATCGGATCAGACCAGACTAGAGCAGACCATCTAAATAGGAAGGACCTTTCGAACAAAATCAACACAAAGATGTCACGATTTCCTCAAACCGAGTGAAAAGAAGTGTGCGAGAATCGCAAGACAAGAAATGAAATACTAATGTAACATATACGTTTGTATTCTTTCGATAGGTATTGTGAGGGAGATTGGTGTTTTGTTGTAATTTTTCTGTGGAAAGTAACAATATAATATGTTCTTGTTACATTCATTTATGTAAAAGGAATTACCTTTTTTACACTTCTCTAAATATTTTTACATAGTATTATACTTCTTATGAAATATAATTTGAATGGTTTTCAATTTCTATCACGTTGACAATGATGATAAATGGTAGCAAAAATGATAGAATTCTAATTCACATTTCGGCTTTCATTTTTTCTTTTTGACTAAAAAGTTAATTTTCAAGAAACGAGTGATTGACATAAACTTTGTAGGTCCTATGAAAATGTGATTAAAATTAAATTTTAAATTTAAAGTAACTTTTAAATAAAAATAATGAAACCAAATAGCTCTTTGAGTATAGGAGAATAAATTTGGTGAAGAATCATCAAGCTTATAATATTCTTGCAACTTTATTTAATTTGCTCAGTAAGTATCTCAAAGTCTAAGAATAACTAATCAAAAGAAGGTGAATTGGTTATTAAAACTTTTTTCAAAAAAATTGATCTAAATTTAAGTGAGTAAAGAGTAAATAGATCAAATAATAAACGCAAATATAAAAGCGGTAAGTAAAAGGGAAAATAGAATACAAATGATCTAATTATGGAGGTTGGATCTAAAGCAATGATCTACGTCCTTCGTTACCAAGTTCTTTGAGACAAGCAAGACCTTTTCGCTATATTAATTTACTTGTAGTATAATCCAACATTTATAATGCTTTTGGTAACTTATAAACAAAAAGTATCGATTCTTATATAATATTGAGTTTTACGAGATCTCAACATAACCCCACTATTGAACTTTACGGGATCTCAATATGATCCACAAGTATAGAAAAAATTACGATGAACTCCTTCTCAATAAATGATATAAATGAATTAAATACTAAGAAAGGTTCCCATTTCAATTAATAGCAATAAATGATATGTCAAGTGCTAGATATGAGGGAAATACATGAAAATAACCCAAATAAAAGAAGGATTTTCCAAAATGACCTTGAACTTTTATAAACATTTTGAACTACCTAAAACACCTTTAAACAAATACTAAAAACAACCCTTTACGTAATAGAAATCTTCTATCTAAGTCCTTAAAGAATCTAACAAGTAATTTTTCTAAAAATTTGTGAAAATTATTAATGAATAATTATAAAATAGAAAAACTCAAATATAAGAGATGACCATATAATATAAAAAAGATTGTTAAAAATAAAAAAGAAATTAAGTTTGAAAAAGAAATCGATAAAATAGGATATCAAGAACAATTATATGCATCACAAGAAATATTAAAATGTTTCAAAGAAAACTTATTAGAAAATTTTGCTAAAGGAATTGTAAGATCAATAATCATAAAAGATATACAAGATATAATAGATAAATTGGAAAAAAGAAAGAAAAATATTTCAAAATATGATATACCTTTTAGAACAGACGTAGATATGATAACAGATATTGATATTATAAATTTTCAGACATTACTAGATTTTGAAAAATTACTTAAAAATTTATGAAAAAGATAATAAAAAATAGATTACCACAAGCATACAAAAAATTAGTTTTTATCTTAAGACTTTATATACCCCTAATAGTAAAAATAAAAGAGTTTTTGGAATATTAAAATTTTAGATTTTTTTAGTTTCATGATTATTAGATTATTAGATTTTTGTTCACTCATAGTAGTAACTGTCCTTTGGTATCAGAGCTAGAGAGGTCATGGAAATCTTAAAAATAAATAATTATTATCAATGTATTGAAGAAAAGGATGTTATATATTTTACAACCCCATCCCTAATAAATTAAAAATAATAACATTATATATAATTAGGAATTTATCTAGAGAAATAAAGGAACAAATATTACATAGATTAATTGTAGGATTTATCAAAGATAGATGTACATATGAAATAATTTGCGAAATATTTGAAAATGAATTGTATCATAGAGAAATATATGAATCATCATAAAAATATAATGGAAAAAACTAAAAATATTTTAGAAAGAAAGTTAAGGAGAATAAGATTAATAAATAATAAAATTTTAGATGAATTATTAATACTTGGAGATATAACTAAAACTCAAGAAAAAAAATATTAAAATTAAAACAAGAAAGGTATAAAGAAAAAGCAAGGTATTATGAAAAATTAAAAGAGCTAATATATCCTGAAGTTATAAAACAAAAATATGATAAAATGATAAAAAAAGTGTAAAGATGCTGAGTGTATAGTATTGTCAATCAAAAAATAGATAAAATGTCAATCAGTGAACATATGGAAAAATTAAAACATTTAATAAGAACATTAATAAATGATGTACAAGAAATTAAGAATGAAATAAAAGAAACTAGAAATGATATAAATATATTAAAACTTGAAGTCGGAAAATTAAAAGAAAATGAAGAAAAAATAATAGAGTAGATAAAAAATTTATAAAAAAAGAAATAACCAGAATAGGGAAAAAACATATTGAAAGAAAAAATATAATAATAAAAACAGGAAGCATGGATGATAAGTTTAGAAAAAATATATTACCTTAAATAATAGAAGAAGAAGAATTTAGAGAAAAAATATTAGGTAAACAAAAAATTGAAGAAAATCAAGACAAGGAAGATGAATGAAGAATTAGATCTACTTATAGATAATTTTGATCATTTAAGTTTAAAAAGTATAGATGATGAATACCAAATTTTAATGAATACTGGAGGAGGACCTAATCCCGTATGAACCTCTAAATAAGAATCAATAGATCCAGATGAAAGCTATGCTCCGATATATAATAAACCATATAGGCAATTTTATGATAAAATAAGAAATAAACAACCGTCCAAAGGAAATAAATATAATAATAGATTTGAATTAAATAATAATTATGATAAACCTGTTAACCATGGAGGATCAAAATTAGATTTAGATTGCAAAATAGATACTAAGAAAGCCTTAATAACTTGGGCAGACTCAATGATATTATTCTTTTTATATAATAAAAATGATACATGGGAGAATACTGAAAGGAGAATAGATTTTTTAATTGCATCTTTTGAAGGAAATGTTAGAAATTGGTGGGAAGGAATTAGTAGTGATACAAAATCATTAATAAAAAGGAATGTACAAACAGAAATAATAAAGTCAGATAAATTAGGAATAGAAAGATTAGTAGAATATATTGCAGATGAATTCTTAGGAGAAAATTGGTTAAGAAATTATGAAGAAGAAGCAATACGAGAAAAAGATAATGCAAGAGTTAAGTTAATTAATCTAACAATTTGTGATATGTGTAAAATTAAAGAATATACTTGTGAATTCAAGGAATACTATTATACTCAATTTTATAGTAATGAGAATCAAGAAGTATATCAAGATTTGTATTATAATAAATTACCAGGTTCATGGGGAATATACTTTAAAATAGAATTTGAAAAATATGTTAAAGAAAATATAGAAATACCTAGAACACTAGGATCAAGAATAAAATTCTTGTTTGAAAGACTTGCATATATATGTCAACAAAGACAATTATTGAAAAAATCAAGAAAATTAACTCGAATATGTTGTGAAGATATGGAAAAACTTACAAGATGGGGATGTCATTCTGAAAAAAGAAATAAAAGAAAATATAAAAACAGGAAGTTTAAAAAATATAGAAACTTTAAGAAAAAATACATAAAACCTGAAAGGAAATATTATAAAAGGAAAAATAATATACAGAAAAATAAACCTTATAAGAAAGATAAAAAATAATGTAAGTGTTGGAATTGTGGAGAAATAGGTCATATAAGTCCTGATTGCACAAAGAAAAAAGTGAGAATATTACAAAAGGATTATTTTGAAATAGAAAGCGAATTAAGTGAAATATCTGATATTGAAGATTATAATAATCAAGAAATATTTATAAGTGAAGTAGATTCCGAAGATTATGGATCAGAATCTGAATAGAGAAATTGAAAAAATAGAAAATAATAACATAGAAATCCAAGAATATGAGGGAATAGAAGGTTATGGATTAAAAGTAACTTTTGATAATAATAAATTTAAGAAGATATAAAAGTTATCCTTAGATTTGAAAATAGGAAAATGGGAAATTCTAGATAGAATATGGAGAAGAGAAAGAATAGCAATAAATGAATACCATAAGATTGAAAAAACTATAGATGTTAGAACTACTCAAGGGACACATAAAATAAATCTTTTAACAAAAAGTACAGTATCAGAATTATTATCAAAAATAAGTAAAAAGCATAGTGAAAAAATTCAATATGTTTATTTAGCAGGAATACAAATAATGTTTAAATCCTTATTTAGGAAAGGAATAGATTTACCATTAACTGTAAGTTTACATGATGGAAGAATTATAAATTTGGAAGATGGTCATTTAGGAACTATAGAAGGAAATTTAGCATATCAAAAGTTAATATTTACTTGTTACCCAAAATATTGTGTCTCATTGAAAGATAAAAACTATAATGAAGTTTTAGGATTACATTTCAAATTACATAGAAATGATATAATGGAACCAGGAGATCAAATTATGACTATGGAATATAGGGCATTATATACATTTACTAATTCTAATTATGGGAATATTTATTCCAATAAACCATACATAGAAATTCATAAGGAATCTAAGGATATTAGTAAAATAGTGGAACCAAACAAACAAATAAATCTTATCCCAGAAGAATATGAATTTAATATAACTAAAAATAAGCCTGAAATAATAGAGTTAAGAGAAGAAGAAGATTATAAAATAACATTTCATAATGGAAGGTTGATAAAGAAATTAAAAAGTCTTAAACTACCAAATAAAAAGGAATATTTGGGAGAAACTAGTGGTATAAAATAAATAAAACCTCATAGCAATATTGGAAATATGAAAATGGAAGGAAAATATTTCAACGGTAGAAGGTATATAAAAAGACCAAATATATTGATAGATACTGGAGCTGGTGAATGTCATATAGCTGCAAATAAAAATGAAGGATTAATGACTTATAAGATAGAACCATATGAATATAGGAATTTTGATGGACAACTATATATTATAGAATTAAAGGTAAAAGTACCAATAAAAATAGGTGGGATTGATCTTTTAGTACCATGTTATTTAGATAAAAGTATGGATATTGAATCTCATATATTATTAGGATTGAGTTTCTTAAATGGATTAGAAGATTATAGTATAAGAAGAGAAGGATTATATATAACTCATAAAGGACAAACTACATTATGTAGAATAGGAAGTGGATGAATAATCAAATTAGTTTTCTATTAGCAGTATATATACAAGTTACTATAGTAGAAACGAATATAACAACTTGTGCTTTAATTGATACAGGAAGTGATATAACAATTTTTAAAAATTTCTTAATAAAATCATGGAATAAAAATAGTAAAATAAAAATAACAGGAGTGACTGGAGAGAGTACTCAAATAATTGATAGTGCTGAAAAAGTTAATATAATACTTGGTAGTAAACAAGTTATAATAAATAAAGTATATAGCCATAATAACTTAGAATGTGATATATTATTAGGAAATGATTTTATCCAACAATTTCAATATTACAAACAAAATAATTACATGATAATGTTACAAACACCTTGTGCACATCTATTAAAAATACCAAGAGAATGTAGACCCTACAGAGTTCAGTCAGCCCAGCGTGGTGATAAATGGGAAAAACGACCAATAGTACAAGATGAATTAAAAAATAAAAAACTATCATATAAAAAAATCCTAAAAACAGAAATAGAGATAAGTATGGAAAAAATCATAGAACAATTAGAAAACATTTATGGAGAAAACCCATTATTATTTTGGAAATCATATCATCCTAACTCTAAAATAGAATTAACAGAAAATGTTATAATAATAGTTAGACCAATGATGTATACCTTACAGGTATGCAAGAATTTAAAATACAGATAAAAGAACTATTAGAACAAAAGCTAATTAGACCCAGTAATGAACCTCATAGTAGTCCAGCTTTTATGGTTATGAAACATTCTGAGCAGGTTAGAGGAAAAGCCAGAATGGTAATAAACTATAAAGAATTAAATAAATGTACTAAATTTGATGATTACTTTTCATCAAATAAAGAAGTCCTAATAAACCTTGTAAAAGGAAAACAATATTATTCCAAATTTGATTGTAAATCAGGATTGTGGCAAATAAAAATGGAAGAAGATAGTATACAATATGCAGATTTTAGTACACCTCAAGGAAAATATGAATGGTTAGTTATGCCATTTGGTTTAAAAAATGCACCACAAATATATCAAAGAACAATGGATAATATATTCAAAAAGTATAGTGATTTTCTTATTGTTTATATTGATGATATACTAATATGCTCTAATAATAAAAAAGAGCATAGGAATCATTTATTACAATTCATAAATGAATGCAAAAAGGAAGGGATTGTACTTTTTAAAAAGAA
This sequence comes from Olea europaea var. sylvestris, assembly GCF_002742605.1. Classification (NCBI taxonomy): domain Eukaryota; kingdom Viridiplantae; phylum Streptophyta; class Magnoliopsida; order Lamiales; family Oleaceae; genus Olea; species Olea europaea. The sequence continues at coordinate 21,989 of NW_019258050.1, forward strand.
ATCTATAATAGAGAAATAAGAAATAGATTTTTTACGATTATCAATAGATAGAAAAAGAATAAAATTACAGACTCATCTATCTAAAAAGATAGAAAGCTTTCCAGATGAATTAAAATCCAAAGAACAAATACAAAAATTTTTAGGATGTCTAAACTATGCTGAAGGATTTATTGAAAATCTTTCAAAAAAGAGACATAAGATACAAATTCTATTTAGGAAAACAAATATCAAAGGTTGGAATAAAGAACATACTGAAATTGTTAAAGCATTAAAAGAAGAATGTAAAAATTTACCAAAATTAAGATTACCAAATGAAAAAAATAATTTAATTGTTAATACTGATGCCTCGAATAAATATTGGGCAGCTATATTAAAAACAGATTTAAATGAAATATGCAGATATTCAAGTGGAACTTTTAACCAAACAGAAATAAATTATACTACCCATGAAAAAGAATTATTAGCAATTATTAGAGGAATAAAAAAGTTTTCATTATTCCTTTTATCTAAAAAATTCATTGTTGAAACTGATAATTCTCAAGTTGCAGGTCTTATTAGAAATAAGTTACCTATGGAACCTTAATATAAAAGGTTACACAGATGGCAAGCATACTTATCATTTTACAATTTTGATATTATTCATATTAAAGGAATAAATAACTATCTTGCAGATTTTTTGAGCAGGAATATTGAATTTGGAGATGGATAATATCAAAAATTCATTAATAGACGTCAACAGACGAATGAAATTTCTCATGGAAAAATATGAAGATATGAAAATTGGAATTGAGCAGTTAGAGGAAATGGCAGAATCTATCCAACAAAATGTCAAATTATTGGTGGAAATCTCTAATTCTCATTCCAAATATACCAAAGAATTGAATGATAGAATTGTTGATATTACTTCACAATTCGAGTCATTAGATACCAAACAGGAAATGCCAATTGATACAATCTCAAAAATACAAATAGGTACATAGCCAGGAAGAAGTAGTGGACCCAGCAATATCAAACGAGACATAGCAAGTCCCCGGAAGGTGATGAACATACAAGAGTTATAAGAATCAAAACTGATGAAGATAATGATACCCCTTTATCATCAAAAGAAGAAGAATATAGATCATTTGCCAAGATTGTTTATGAATTGGAAGAAAATGAATCTTATTTTATTGTATCAGGAGATCATGTTTATCCCAGATTAATAATTACCAAAGATGCAGACCCTTTCATGGTCAAAATAGTAGCAGATTATGGATTTCTGGATTTGATCTATCCAGGAAAAGATTTAAAAGAAATTAAAAAATTTGATGATATATTCAGGGCAAAAGTTTCAAAATTTGTTCAAGTGAGATCGATTTATATCAAATTTTATTCAATAAGTCCCGAAGTTGATGGAAGGATATACTATCCTACTGAACATATTATTACAATTGGATATGTTGGCCGAGATTTCCAGATTGAAGTTGGCCAAAATAATAAACCATTGCCTAAAATCAATAAATCATGGATAAAATCTCGAAGAGTTTTGGGGATGAAAGTTCTTTACAACATTGCAAAGAACTTATATGATAAAAAATTCAGATGCTTGTGCCAATATAAAGGATGGACACTCCTTACAAATAATGGAAAAGAAAAAATTACCATTTTGAAAGAATATATCTAGAAATTTGATACTCATCAAATTAATGGAAGTCCAACAACAATCCAAGAATCATGCAGATTGAGGGGGTGCCCCACATGTAGACAAAATTGAAAGATTGATGGATGGAAAAGAACCCACCACTACCAAAGCATATGGCCAGCTGCATATGAAGCCAAAGATGAAAAAGCAATAATAGAAAAGCATCTAACCAGCTGCATATGAAGCCACAGATGACAAGGCAATAATAAAAGAAAAGATGTCACTTTGATGAAAAAGCAAAAAATGCATGTGAAAATGTAGACCCCAGGAGGAAAAGAATAGAGAGGCATGTGAGCCTTTTTTTCAAAATTCTGATGTATTCAATGATGTAATAGATCAATAATAGTGAGTTTGATTCATGTATAAATAGAGGTCTTTGAGGAAAGAATTGGGCATCTCGAGTTAGAAACCATTCTCTTTCCTTAAGCTTTTCAAAACCAGTTTTTCTGGAAACCCCTTGTATACAATAGAAATTTTGTATAAATCATTATAGAAATAAAATTTCAATCTTTTGATATCAGAAAGATATGAGTTTCTAAACTTCCTATCCCATAGATTCTTGATAGATTGAAGAAGATAATTTCTTTCTTACTTTAACAAAGAAAGAATTTTCTTTACTTGAGATCTTTATTCTTAATTCTAAGAAAAGATACAGTGAGGGCAGAAGCTGAAATAGCAGAATTTCCATTGAGGCAAAAGGCCGTTTGAGGGAGCAGTTTGCAGATTCAGAGCCTGAAGGTCACTCGATTCTAAGAATACAGATTTAAGATCAAAAATAAGGTAAAATTATTGTCTTTGTTAAATTCAAAAAGAATTCTTCTAATATCTTGAAAGAATCGTAGGGATTATTATTTTTCATGTTTGCAAAAAACTTATCTAACATATTATTAT
>NW_019258050.1:27503-30797 GCF_002742605.1 Olea europaea var. sylvestris
AATGGCCAAGAAGCACACGCTGGCAACTTCCTCTTAACTTTCATTTTAGTCATGATCTTCATCATCACTCTCATCTCATATCGTTTGGAGTGCCTTATTTTTTTTTATAAATCTTTTCTTATTTGGACACCCGATTTTCTTGTGACCGAGTTTGTCACAATCATAGCAAACAATTTTATTACTTTTGTGAAGAATACTCCAATTATTGACAAGAAGAACTAGGTTATCAAGTTCTTCATCATTCATATTTTTGCTTGAAGTGCCTTAATCCACGACCAACTTTAAAGCAATTTGACACTTTTCTTCTTCTATGCTTTTCATTATTTTCTCCTTTGTCACGGTGTGATAATTAGCTTATATGTCATCAATATTCCACAGAGTTCTTTTAATGGATATTTGTCGATATTTTGGTGTTTTTTTATCAACATTCTCAATGAGCTCTAATCGTCTAAGAGAGACCTAAGCATTTTACTCACAAGTTTACCTTAGTAAATTTTCGATCAAAGTCTTTGATACAATTAACAATATTGGCGAAACGAGTAATCATATAAGTAATATGTTCTTTATGTTTCATAAAGAAATTTTCAAATTCTTTAACCAAAATACTTATTTTGGTTTCTTTTACTTTGTTAGTGCCCAAGTGTGTTACTTCTAAATCATGCCATTTATCAAAAGCAGAATCACATTTGCTAATGCGATTGAATTCATTCTTGCCTAAGCCACAATAAAATATGTTTTTGACTCTAGCATTCAATGATAATTTTCTTTTATCTTCTTCATCATATTCCTCTCTAGGTTTTGAAATTATTTGATCCGGTTTACCATCCTCTTTAATAACCTTTTTAGGCATGTAGGGACCAAATTTAATGACTTCCCAAACATCATAATCTATATAGTAAACATAAATAATCATCCTAACTTTCAAATAATTAAAATGTGTGCCATAAAAAAAGAAGGACCATCTGTAGAATGCCCTTCAATATTTTGAAGTTTGTGACTAGTCATTACTCAAGACTGAGAAATCTTTAAAAAGCACCTAACTTGGATACCAATTGAATACCAAAGAATAACTAACCAAGAGTGGGTTGAATTGGATTTTAAAATTTTTTTCGAAAAATTAATCTAAATTCAATTAAGTAAAAACTAAATAGATTAAATTTAAATACTAAGGACAAATATGAAAGCGATAAGTAAAACGGAAAAGATGATACAAACAATATAATTGTAGAGATTCGATTTAAAACAATTTTCAACGTCCTTCGTTTCCATGCTCTCCAGCATGAGCAAAGCCTTTTCACTTATTGATTGACTTATGGTGTAATCCAATTTTTACAATGCTTCTGCTAACTTATAAACAAAGAGCACTGATGCTTATACAATAGTAAACTCTACGGGACTTCAATATGACTCACACTATTGAGCATTAAGGGACCTCAATGTGACCACACTATTGAGCTTTACGGGATCACAATATGACCAAAAAGTATAGAAAAATAAATTTACGATGAACTCCTCTCTTGATAAATGATATACATGAATTAAGTAACGAGAGACTAACAATTCAATAGATAGTGATAAATGATAGCTCAAGTTTTAGACGAGAAAACTTTGATAAATATGATGATTTTAAAATTTAATTCAATCAATCAAAGTTTTTCAATGAGAAGATAAAGAAAAAATAAATGCAATGTTAGTTCAAAAATCTTCTAAAAATATATCTCTCTTTTGATGAATAATGGTTATAAATTAAATACCAAAAAAAATAAAAATGAGAAACATTGATGAATAGTATGATTTTACAAGTTTGATTCAATAAATTAATGTTTTGGTGTAGAGAAGTAGAAAAAACAATACAATATAAGTTTAAAACTTTTCTTCAAAATATATCTATCTTCGAATGATAGAAATAAGTCAAGTACAAAAAGAGATATGAAAATTTTGGATGAAGATGATGATTAAAGAGTTTAAATCAATCAAAGTTTTTGATATAAAGAAATAAATGAAGTGAATGTAAAGGAAAGCTCAAAGAATTCTAAAAAAATAAAAATAAAATAAAAAATAAAAAAAATCTCACTTTGAAACTCTTGAAAGTTTTATAAAGAATGAAGAGTGAAAATATTTACAGAGCTCAAAGAGCTAAAAAAATTTGTAAGTTCAGATGACAGGTCCGATTGATCGTCTTTTGCCAGAATGATATTTTTAACTAAATATTCAAGATATCAAGTTCAAATATCATTTTAGAAGTCACTTTTATATTTGATCAAAACATTATATCAAAATAACTTTTAATGTACAAAATTGTTTTTAAAGCATAGAAGGATTTTGAAATTAAACAATCATTGCTAAATATCAAAGTATCAGCACATTTCCACTTGATGTAAGACATCTAATCTTTGATCTTGTTTCGAATTTTGGCTCTTAAGCTCTTGAATGTGTGACTTCGATCTTGACCTCTTTCATGAGTCCGATTATGATAAATAGCTTTTGATCTTTTGACAATCATTGCTAAATTTTTCATTGGATGTTTTGAAGACTATAATTACTTTAAATTCAATTGTTAGAAAACAAAATTAACTTATTTGTTATAATCAAAACTTTAAAGTTATAATCAACCATTGGTCAACGGTATCTATATATGAAAGTTACATATGAAATACGTTTAGCGCAAGAATCAGTTTTCGAATCTAAAGTTTTGAGATTGATATGTGTCCAACAATTATATTGATCGGGAAAATTGTATAAACAAATATCATTGTAAAAAGAAGATATCAATATTAGGTCAAAATATAATGAAATTGGCGAAGAGGCAAAATTAGCTGATGCATACGATGGGCTATAAGCCATGCGTTGACTTTGAAAAAAATGGATTGATTTTTTATTGTACCGTGGGATCACACAATCTATAACCATGCAAATGCATGGTAGTCAAAACTAGTTGTTACACTAATTTTCAATTTTGATATTTTGGTGATTTTTCATGAAAAATCATAACTTTTCATGAAGAGTTGACACTAATTCAAGGATTTTGAATGGAAAACTATAAACTAGTGATAGTTTTCAATGACTAAAGGAGAAATAAACAATCAAAACCACATTTGAGTGCAATTATTCCATATTTTCGTACATATTCAAACTTTTTGTGTTTACCAAGTTTTTGCAAGAAACCAAAAGTGCCTAATTGTTTTCTTCTTAAAAGATTTGTTTAATCCTTCAAATCATTTGCTAGTAAATCCATTTAAGCACTCCAAAAAATTCTGAAGGGGAAAATATCGTTTGGGGTAATGATCATATGTT
>NW_019258051.1:0-1094 GCF_002742605.1 Olea europaea var. sylvestris
AATGTCTACTTAATTTTTCACATACACACATGTCGATTTTGCATTGGAAGAGTGGATATTGGTTTGGTATTGTGACTTTGAAGCAGTTTATAAATTTAGTACGATGATCTCAAATTCTGTAGTAAAAGGCTAGATTGTCTAACCAAATATTTTTGCATGCTTGTATATTTGTTATTATTTAGGTTATATTTTTGTTTGAGGCCAAACAAAGATTCAAGTTTAGGGGTTTGATAAGTGTAGTTTCTACATTTATTTGGGATCTTAAATGATGATATTTTGTTATTCTTTGAATGGATTAGTACCTGATTTGTTATTTATCGCTTTTATTAGGAAAAGTTCATGTTTCAAAGAAGAATTGGGAAAAAGAACGGAAAATGGCTAAATGAAGTAAATCCAAAGTATGGGGACCAAACTGTAAATATTTAATGGTTGATTTGGGCCACAAAAGATACTTTAAAGATTGATAGGAGTCAATTGAATGAAAATTGGAGTAAAAAAAGAAAAGGATATGATTAAAATATTACCATAAATCGACTTCCAATCATATAGGATATTTTCAAGATTTTTGGTCAACTTGAGACCCATTTTTTGGATGGAGAACGTTTGAATTGGAAAAATTGTATTTCACAAAAGAATTGTAGATCTTTTAATAAGCTTTTCAATTCACTTTGAATCACCTAAATCGAACACCGAAAGAGAAAGTTATGATCAAAATACTGAAAGCTGTGCATAGACAAAATTATGTGCGCGCGAATGCAACTTTCCTTATTTGATTCAAGCTCTTTTGGAAGACAATTTGGACGTGAATTTTGACCTAATTTCATCAGATAAATACAAGATAGAAACATTGTATGGGCATCCTCTAGATTACTCCTCATTGAGAGTCTTTGGTTGTACTTACTTTATTTTTCGTCCTGAAATTGAACGTAGTAAGTTGACATTTCGCTCTGCTATTTGTGTTTTCTTGGGTTATGGGCAAGGGCAAAAGGGTTATCTATAACGACGAAATTTTTATTTTTTATTTTATTTATTTATTTGATTTTTTTAATTTTTTTTTCAATTTAAGTCTCTACCAACTTTGTTATAAAAGGGTC
>NW_019258052.1:0-1094 GCF_002742605.1 Olea europaea var. sylvestris
ACTTGTTGAAAATGGCGAGTTTGGAGCTTGTTGGGTTTTTTGATATCCAATAAATCTCGGATTATGATGTTAACGTGGGATAATGTATTTTATAGGCCTAGGCCGATAAATGAAATAATTCTAACAACCAAATCTAAAGGCTTTACCTAGTCCAATTTATTCCCTCTTGGATGACTTGAATCTTGGCCTATTTAGCTCTCTTATAGGTTCAACTTAAAGCCTAACCCTAGCCTATTTATAAGTTTATAACTCTAGCCACTTTTTTGTGTGAAAGTGGAGAATTTCTACTGTCTCCTTGGAAGAATGAAAATCGGCCCCTTTGTGTCTAAAAATTGGTTGATTACTTTGTGGGCTCTTCATAGCCTACCTTTGTAGTATTTTCTCCTTGCTTTTGTGGCTACAAAAAATTATTGTTTTCAATCCTTTGTGGGTAAGAATGAAAAGCAATCGAGGTAAGTATATTGGTTTGTAGATCGGAGCCGACTGGTTTGGTTGTTCGTAGAGAAATGTAACATTGGACTCAGTAAAAAAAAACCAATTTGAAGATCCTTGGAGCGAGCTTCTGTAACATTTGGTATCAAAGCTTCAAGGTGACGGTTTTGACTTGTGAAACTTACCAAAAAATGTCTAGAAAATCGGCAGAAACGAAGCAGAAATCATATCAAAATACTGTTAAGAAATTTGTCAAAAATTAGTCTCTATTTTCGTGATTTTTTGCCAATCCAGAAGAAGTTTGGTGAAACGGAGATCACTGGTTTGACGTACAGGTAGACGTAGTTCAGGAGGTCCAATGTGTGAGACTGTTCGATGACGTGTCAAGCCCGTGCGTAGAGGCTTGTGGTGGCGCGTGAGACTTTTTTGGCAACTGTGTCTTCAGGTAATTTGTTCCTAACGTTATTTCTGACATTATGGTATTGTTAGTTTTCTGTTTCAGGTTGTGCATCAGAATTTAGATAGAGTTGTTTTTCGCACGTTCAGGGCTCGATCGTGGTTGGTTGGTTGCTGCAGTTGCTAGAAACTTTAGGACAGATAGCGGTGGACCTAAAGTGATACATTCGCATCTCTCATAATTTACATACTCAGATCGGTCCATT
>NW_019258053.1:0-1094 GCF_002742605.1 Olea europaea var. sylvestris
TGTAAGAATCATGATCTGAAGTGGGAGTAGATGTGCATGGAACAAGATGTTGGACAATTTTAGTAACAACAACAAATGGATCAATGTGAATGAGATCAGACTTAGTCATATTATGAGAACTAGCAGGAATAGTAAAGAAATGTATATGTTCAAAGAAAATTACATGACAAAAAATATATAATTTTTGATTAAATGGATCAAAACAATGATATTCTTTTTGCCCTGCACCATAACCCAAAAGACACACAACAGATCTAGAGGATAATTTACTAAGCTCGACATGAGGTCGAAGGACAAAACAGGTAGAACCAAAGACATGTAAGGGAGAATAATCAGGAGCATATCCATACAACTTCTCAAAAGAGGACAAGATTGAATTATGTGAGGTTGGGATCTTATTAATAAAATGAGTAGTAGTAAGAATTGCTTCTCCCCAGAATTCACTAGGAGTAGAAGCAGAGAGTAAAAGAGATTGGGCTATCTCAACAAGATGTCGATGTTTCCTTTCGGCAACACTATTTTGTTCGGAAGTATCTATTCAAGCACGTTGGTGAATGGTTCCATTAGAAGCAAGTAAATCAGAAAAGCCATTAGAAGTATATTTTCCACCCAAATCGCATCGAAAACATTTCATAATAGCGAAGTGTTGAGTTTTCACAAGTGCTCTAAATGTGCTGAAAATTCTAAAGAAGTTAGAGCGATGTTTTATAAGAAAAATCCAATAGTAACGAGTGTAATCATCAATAAAGGAAATATAATATCATTGACCCTTTTTAGTGGTAACGAGGGAAGGTCCCTATACATCAGAATGAACAAGATCTAATAGGACAACAGAAATATAAATACTTTTATTGAAAGGTAACGCAAATTTTTTTTTTTAATTTGCATCCTCTACAATCAGAAAATATCATCTGCTTTTAGATTTCCTAATGCTCCTGTCGAAACTAAGAACTTTAAATGAGATGCTGAAACATGACTAAGGCGAGAATGCGATAAATAAAAGATAGAAGATAAATGATTCAAACGAAAAGATGACAAATCAACACTAAAAGCTACAGTTTCTAGTACTTTAAGCTTATCCAAAACATAGAGTC
>NW_019258054.1:0-1094 GCF_002742605.1 Olea europaea var. sylvestris
AAACCACTTTCCATTGGCTCGATTTCAATCGAATTGGACTAGCAATTTGCCAAAGACGAACAAACCCAATGTTGTCATGAAATAAAAAATTACTTTTCATTGGCTCGATTCCAATCGAATTAGACTAGCATTTCACAAGCCACGAACAAAGTCGAAGTTATCATGACAGTAAAAACCACTTTTCATTGGCTCAATTCCAATCGAATTAGACTAGCATTTCTCCAAAAATGAATAAACTCGAAGTTATCATGAAATCGAAAGCCACTTTTCATTGGCTTGATTCCAATTCAATTAGACTAGCAATTCGCCAAAAACGAAATAACCCGAAGTTATAATGAAATCAAGAACCAGTTTTATTGGCTCTATTCCAATCGAATTAGACAAGCAATTCGTCAAAAAGAACAAACCCAAAGTTATCATGAAATCAAAAACCACTTTTCATTCGCTAGATTCCAATCGAATTAGACTAGCATTTCTCCAAAAACGAACAAACCCGAAGTAATCATGAAATCAAAAACTACTTTCCATTGGCTCGACTCCAATCGAATTCGGCTAGCAATTCGCTAAAAATGATCAAACCCGAAGTTTTCATGAAACCAAAATCCACTTTTCATTTGCTCGATTCCAATTGAATTAGACTAGCAATTAGCCGAAAACGAACAAACCCGAAATTATCATGAAATTAAAAACCACTTTCTATTGGCTCGGTTCCAATCGAATTAGACTAGCAATTTTCGAAAACGATCAAATCCAAAGTTATCATGAAATCAAAAACTACTTTTCTTTGGCTCGATTCCAACCGAATCAGACTAGCATTTCACCAAAAATGAACAAACCCGAAGTTATCTTGAAATCAAAAACCACTTATCATTGGCTCGATTCCAATCGAATTAGACTATCAATTTACCAAAGAAGAACAAACCCGATATTATCATGAAATCAAAAACCACTTTTCATTTGCTGGATTCCAATCGAATTGGACGAGCAATTTGGAAAAGACGAATAAACCCGATGTTATCATGAAATCAAAAACCACTTTTCATTGGTTCGATTCCAATCGAATTAGACTAGCATTTCTCCGAAAACGATGAAAC
>NW_019258055.1:0-1094 GCF_002742605.1 Olea europaea var. sylvestris
AACAAACACTCTCATTTTTATTATTTCGATCAAGGTCACGGTAATAAAAATTGAACTAAATCAATTCTTGTGGGACAATATTCAGACTTAAAACCTACTTTATTATTGTTAATGAACAGTACACTTGCAGTGGTTTAAATAGAAAGATGTTTTTGTGGATAGTACGAACGACAATGGCCAGTGGTTTCTATAATTGCAAAAGACTTACTGGTACTTTCGATTAGCACTATAACTTCAGAATCTACTTTTAGTGTAGGTAATAGGGTTTCGTCCAAGGTCAAGAACCGACTGCAAAAATATTTGAAAGCATTAATGCATGTGAAGGATGGATAAGACTCTAATTTCCAACTATAAGATAAGTATGCCAAAATTGCATGTCATCAGGTAAGTGATATTTAATTTAACCATATTAATCAAAATTTGTTATTTTATAATATTTTTTTTATTTTTTTTTTAAAATTTGTACGCCTTGCAAGTTGTTCGTGTATAATTTTTGACTCTGTCCACTCGAAATTTAAGTAGTCAGTCTTAAGTCTAAGAAGAGAGTTTATATTTTATCTATTTTTTTAAAAAATAAGGGAAATTACACGAGCTCGCGAGCCTAGCATAAGCTCGACTCATTACAAACGATCCACGAGCACGAGCCGAACTCATAGGTATAAGGGTCAAGCCAGCCATTTGCCACTGCTACTTGACTGCATCCCAATGCTGTCATCCATAACTTGCCAAAAACTTGCTCACCAAACTAATAGCTTGTGCCAAATTAGATCTTAAAAAAACCAAAACATACATCAGACACATCACTGACAAGCGTATGGAACCTTTGACACGTCTTCATTTTCAATATTTGTCTTTGAGCACTCAATGGTAGACAATCTAAAATGATTTGTTAAAGGTATACTTACTAGTTTTGCATTATCGAGCTAAACCTCTCTAACACTTTCTCAACATAATTGTGATAAGATAACCATAATTTTCTAGAATCCTAGCCCTGCAAATCTCCACCCCAATAATTTTCTTTGCTACAACCAAATTTTTCATATCAAATTTTCTTCTCAATAAAGTCTTCAACTTGTTGACCTCACTCATAGATA
>NW_019258056.1:0-1094 GCF_002742605.1 Olea europaea var. sylvestris
TCAACCTGTCAAATTTGAGCCCATTCCGACACCGTCGCGAAAAATGACGAAATTGCCTCTGGCGCGATTTTTGTTTCCGATCACCCTGTCAAATTTTAGCCCATTCCGACGCCGTTGCGTAAAATGACGAAATTGCCCCTGCGCAATTTTTGTTTCCCATCAACCTGCCAAATTTTAGCCCATTCCGACACCGTCGCGAAAATTGATGTAATTGCCCCCGGCGCGATTTTTGTACCCTATCAACCTGCCAAATTTAAGCCCATTCCGACACCGTCGCGAAAAATGTCGAAATTACCCGTGCGCGATTTTTGTTTCCGATCACCCTGTCAAATTTTAGCCCATTCCGACGCCGTCGCGTAAAATGACGAAATTGCCCCTCCGCAATTTTTGTTTTCCATCAACCTGCCAAATTTTAGCCCATTCCGACACCGTCGCGAAAAATGACGAAATTGCCTCTGGCGCGGTTTTTGTTTCCGATCAACCTGTCAAATTTTAGCCCATTCTGACACCGTCCCGACAAATGACTAAATTGCCTCCGGCGAGGTTTTTGTTTCCGATCAACCTGTAAAATTTTAGCCCATTCCGACGCCGTCGCGAAAAATGACGAAATTGCCCCCCGCACGATTTTTGTTTTCGATCTACCTGTCAAATTTTAGCCCATTCCGACACTGTCCCAGAAACGACGATATTGCCCTCGGCGCGGTTTTTGTTTCCGATCAACTTGTCAAATTTTAGCCCATTCAGACATCGTCGCGAAAAATGACGAAATTGTCCCTGGCGCGATTTTTGTTTCCGATCAACCTGTCAAATTTTAGCCCATTCTGACACCGTCGCAAAAAATGACGAAATTGACCCCGACGCGATTTTTGTTTCCGATCGACCTATAAAATTTGAGCCCATTCCGACACCGTCGCGAAAAATGACGAAATTACCCCTGGCGCGGTTTATGTTTACAATCAACCAGTCAAATTTTAGCCCATTCCGACACAATCGCGAAAAATAACGAAATTGCCCCTGGCGCGATTTTTGTTTCCCATCAACCTGCCAAATTGTAGCCCATTCCGACGCCGTCGCGAAAATTGACGAAATTGCCC
>NW_019258057.1:0-1094 GCF_002742605.1 Olea europaea var. sylvestris
ATGTCACTACAAATAGGGTGGTCTCCGGTAGCGACGGTGGGTATGAGTGATAGGGGAGAGAGAAAAAGAGGGAGAGGAAGAAAGAGAGAATGATTATGTGGTTTAAATGGGTTAGGGCATGAATATATAAATTAATTTATAATATTATTATTGATATTACAATCTTCAATTATCTGATTTTTTTTTAAAAAAAATTAAATCTTAATTTTGAATTGGAAAGTTTAAATTGTATGTAATTTCCACAAAAAATTACCATTATTGATCGAACCGATTTGCCTTGCAAAAGTTGGTAGTGAATCAAGTTGTCATTCCGAATGGTGAAGTTTAAATTCATCCATATAGGGAAAACTATTGTACAATATGATCAGAATGATCATTAAAATATAATAGTAACTTCTTAAAGAGGGATCAGTGGCGGATCCAGAATTTTGAGTGAGCACGAGTGGCCGTTGACCGTCGATCATAATAAAATATTAAAAATTATATATAATAATTATTTTGCTAAAATTGAACATATATAATTTTGTTATATATGATAACAATATTCACCAAATAACATAGTGGGTAGCTTTTGTATAATTCAAAGAAAGAGCATAGGCTTAAATCCTTGTCGCGGCATTAAAACCACTAAAATAGAATATATATTATTCTGTTAAATTTAGTATCAAAATTTAATAGGTACTATGATGTCAAGCTCTAGATATTCTTAAAGAGATGTCACAGGTTCAAATTTCCTCCCTATGCATTAGTTTTGGTAAAAATTGTAGAAATTGAAAAATTGCACACTAAGTTTGTTTGGAAAAGATTCAATCCCTGTGCCTATGGGTTGTAAGTGTGAGCTCCCACCAAATAAGCTAAAGAGAAGTTTGAGCATGAAATGAATTATCAAATATATATGTTAAAACTTTTATCTCCTGTAAAAAAAAATGATATATATATATATATATATATAATTGTGTCTCGACAGATCCAGCACGGACGATCGCGGGTGCTCGCTGTGTGCTAGATCCACTATTGAGAGGGATAGCTTTCTAATGTGACTAATTAGAAGCCCATAAATACAAGCACTCAAGAGTCGAGAATGGAAAAAATAA
>NW_019258058.1:0-1094 GCF_002742605.1 Olea europaea var. sylvestris
ACATAAGGTTAGTGAATATTGACTTCAACACAAACAGTTTAATTGCAACTATAAATTTTGTATTGAAGGTGAATTTCCTCTTCTTCTTTTTTTCTAGCTTTTGAGTGCTTTTCTACTTTGATTTGATATATTAATGGTTAAGTGCAAGTATTAATTTCAATATTTTATTTGTGAGCTTAGGAATTCATTCTTGGAATAGCAACTAGAAGGAAAGATGACAATTAGTTTACAAAGTGGTGACATTGATGATAATTAGCTGTGAGTATTGTCTTTACTCTAAATTTTACTCTCCCTCACACAGCCATTAGAAAAAGATGAAGCAACAACATCTTATTAAAATGATGCGACAACATATTCAAAGGAAAGAAGAAAATAAAGTTGCATAGCACTTAAAAATTGTATAGAACCTAATTACATTAAATTTCTTACATAACTTTCCTTCTAACAATACTGAGGACAAGAAGTTAGTGTACTTGAACTATCCATTACAATCAGGCATAAAAAAACTAATGGGGATGTGAAAAATATTCATTGTATTAGATATCTGTTGCAATCTTCCATCTATATATACTCATCCTGTTTGGTGAAACACTTTCTATTGGATGTCCTGGGATAAAACATTCTATGTATTTAACAACAAAAATTGTGCAATTTCGCCTGCAGAATAAACAAATTGCTTATGTTAGATTAAATTAATACTGAAATCAAATTAGATATAAAAAAAGTGAATATTACAGTATATAATAAATAATTTTAATGTTTACCCCTTTTTTGCACAAGATAAGTAAGGTATAATCTTCGACTCCATTTGTTTGTTTCTATATTTTCTTGTATCTCTTCTCATAGGAATTGAAGACAGTAATAATGTTTGGACTAGACCAACTATTACAATTGCATGAGCTCTAACTTCTTCCAATGTGTGAAGACCCACTACAACAAAAGTTACTTTTTTACGGCATACGTTTACTGCATGCGCATAAGGCATGCCATAAAAAATAGACAATTTACGGCATGCTGTATATGCACGCCGTTAAAAATCAATTAGTTAAACTTTCTTCTATTTTAACTTTTTTTCTTTCCTTTGTGAACGAAAA
>NW_019258059.1:0-1094 GCF_002742605.1 Olea europaea var. sylvestris
ATTCTTACGCCTACAAATGAATCTGTGGACTATATTAATGGACTTTTACTTGAACAAATTCCTGGTCAAAGTTTCTCGTACTAAAATTTCGATGAAGCAATGGAGAGATCAAAACAGAGCTTATAGGAAGACTTCTTGAATACTTTGACACCAAATGGTATTCCACCTCATGATTTGAAACTTAAGATGAATTGTCCTGTAATGTTATTATTGAATATCAATCCTTCTGAGGGGTTATGCAATGGAACATGCCTTACTTGTCGAAAATTTGAGAGAAATGTTATTCTTCCTGAAATCACAATTGGTGAATATCGTGGAAAACAAGTTTTCTTACCTGGGATCTCATTTATACATCTTAAAACCGATCGAACTACAATTCCATTTAAAAGGATTCACTTCCCAATTAGACAGTGCTTTGCAATGACAATAAATAAAGCATAAGGTCAAACACTTGATTTCGTAGGTTTGTATCTTTTAGAACCAGTTTTTTGCCGTAGTCAGTTATATGTAGCATTATCGAGAGTAAAAACAAGCAAATCTATTAAAGTTCTACTGAAACCGTCCAACTCAAATGATACGCACAACTTATGTACTAAAAAATGTTGTGTACAAGGAAGTTCTTTTGTCTGTACATCCATAGAATTGCAACTTTGTCATAGGTATATGTTAAATATATTGTAATTTTTCTTTTTGTCTATGACTTCCCCAATGGCTGTCTTACATGAAATGGCAATTTTTCTTAAAAAATGGGAGTAATAGATTGCTTTAGCCAAGTTTTTTCCACTGTCTTGGGAACTTTACTGAAAATGTCAAGGCTAATAATTTGGGATGAGGCGCCTATGGTAAGTTGTTGTGTTATAGAAGTCGTAGATAAAATGTTTAGAAATATTACTGATTGTAACTTACCTTTTGGTGAAAAAGTAATAGTTTTTGGAGGAGATTTTAGACAAGTTTTACCAGTTGTACCTAAAGGAAACAAAGAAGATATAGTCAAAGTAAGCCTAATTTACCCATATTTATGACCTTTTTTCGTACATTTATCATTGGTTGAAAATATGAGAGTGAAGTCCGATCCTACATTTTGTGAATACTTA
>NW_019258060.1:0-1094 GCF_002742605.1 Olea europaea var. sylvestris
GTCCCGACAAAATGCTTTTGTCATTCTCGACAGTTGGTTGCGAGAAGAAAATATAACTACAAATAAGAAGCATAAGAGATAAACTATTGCAGAACATTTGGTAAAGACGTTACTATATTTATCGTTGACAAAACTATAATACATAACTCAACAATTTTTCTCGTCCTATTTGAACAATCCAAAAAAGTATGAGAAACGAGAAATGATGAAATGTGTAACCACGTGTGGATGGAACCACCAAATCATGTTTACAACCACATACTTGGAGGAAAGCAAAATGAGTCATTTAGTATACAAATCAATTATAGTGTAGTATTAACAAATTTCGTCTCATTATTTCTTTACTCTCTTTTTCCTCTCATTGGTTTATGGAGTCCTAATAGATGCTGCAGGAAATCGAATGTGTGTCGATCAATGCCTCTTTGTGTTAACAACATCATTATTTTCGATGGGTATTGTGGCCTCTTCTGTCACGCTACAAGCTGATGGAACTTTCTCGTTGTCCAGGCATGACACTTCGAACTCTATGGCTCCTACATATATTTGAAAACAATATTTGCAACACTAATTGACATGAGTTAATTATTTCTAGTTGGCAAATTACAGAATGGGATGAGAGTATTTAGAATTTTGAATTCCTCATAATTAACGCACATACCGTTCACCTCTTGGTTCTCACTAGGCAATGGACCCTCATGATTATCCGAGCACGGGTTGATGCTTCCTCCATCTAATTGAAAACAATAATTACAATATTAATGGACATGAATTCAATATTTCTAGTTTGCATATTACAAAATGAGACGAGTGTATTTAAAATTTTGAATTTTTCAAATGTTAACACCAAACACATGTATAAGAAATCAAAAAACAAACTATAATGCTCAAGAGATACTACCTTTAACTGTCAAGAAAGACAGTTCATATCGAAAGATGACTCATCTGTCGAGAATAATTGAAACGAATTGTCGGGAACGACAGTTTATCGCTACAGACGAGTCACATAATTGATCTTTCAAGAAGTTCTCCTGTGTCAAGAATTCATAACTCTACAGACTTTTATTGTGACAAATTAAACAGTTCATTGAGAATAA
>NW_019258061.1:0-691 GCF_002742605.1 Olea europaea var. sylvestris
ATGAAATCAAAAACAACTTTTCATTGGCTCGATTCTAATCGAATTAGACTAGCAATTCATCAAATAGGAACAAATTGGAAGTTGTCATGAAATCAGAAACAATTTTTCATTGGCTCGATTCCAATCTAATTAGACTAGCAATTAGCCAAAAAAAAACCCGAAGTTATCATGAAACAAAAACCACTTTCCACTAGCTCGATTCCAACCAAATTAGACTAGTAATTCGCCAAAACGAACAAACCCAAAGTTATCATGAAATCAAAAGCCACTTTTCATTTGCTCGATTCCATTCGATTTAGACTAGCAATTCGCCAAAAACGAACAAACCCTCAGTTAACATGAAATGAAAAATAACTTTTCATTGGCTCGATTCCAATCGAATTAGACGAGCAATTCGCCAAAAATGAACTAACCCGAAGTTACCACTTTTCATTGGCTCGATTCCAATTGATTTAGACTTGCAATTCGCCAAAAATGAACAAACCCGAAGTTGACAAGAAATGAAAAACCACTAATCATTGGCTCGATTTGAATCGAATTAGACGAGCAATTTGCCAAAACGAACAAACCCGAAGCTATTATGAAATCAAAAGCCACATTTCATTGTCTCGATTTTAATCGATTTAGACTAGCAGCTCGCCAAAAATGAACAAACCTGAAGTTATCATGAAATAAAAAACCACATTTCATT
>NW_019258061.1:19634-24345 GCF_002742605.1 Olea europaea var. sylvestris
AAAAGCCACTTTTCATTGGCTTGATTCCATTCGATTTAGACTAGCAATTCGCCAAAAACGAACAAACCCTCAGTTAACATGAAATGAAAAATAACTTTTCATTGGCTCGATTCCAATCGAATTAGACGAGCAATTCGCCAAAAATGAACTAACCCGAAGTTACCACTTTTCATTGGCTCGATTCCAATCGAATTAGATTAGCAATTTGCCAGAAATGAATAAACCCGAGGTTATCGTGAAATAAAAAACCACCTTTCATCGGCTCGATTCCAATCGAATTAGACTAGCAATTCGCCAAAAACGAACCAATCTGAAGTTATCATGAAATCAAAAACCACTTTCCATTAGATTGATTCCTATCGAATCAGACCAGCAATTCGCCAAAATGAACAAACCCACAGTTATCATGAAATCAAAAGCCACTTTTCATTGGCTCGATTCCAATTGATTTAGACTTGCAATTCGCCAAAAATGAACAAACCCGAAGTTGACAAGAAATGAAAAACCACTAATCATTGGCTCGATTTGAATCGAATTAGACGAGCAATTTGCCAAAACGAACAAACCCGAAGCTATTATGAAATCAAAAGCCACATTTCATTGTCTCGATTTCAATCGATTTAGACTAGCAGTTCGCAAAAAATGAACAAACCTGAAGTTATCATGAAATAAAAAACCACATTTCATTATCTCGATTCCAATCGAATTAGACAAGTAATTTGCCAAAAATGAACAAATCCGAAGTTATCATGAAATCAAAAACCACTTTTCATTAGATCAATTCCAATCGAATTGGACTAGCAATTCGCTAAAATGAACAAACGCGAAGTTATCATGAAATCAAAAGCCACTTTTATTGGCTTGATTCCATTCGATTTAGACTAGCAATTCGCCAAAAATGAACAAACCCGAGTTAACATGTAATGAAAAATAACTTTTCATTGGACTAGTGATTCACCAAAAGCGAACAAACCCAAAGTTATTATGAAATCAAAAACCACTTTCCTTTGGCTCGATTCCAATCGAATTAGACTGGAAATTCGCCAAAAACCAACAAACTCTAAGTTATCATGAAATCAAAACCGATTTTCATTAGCTCGATTCCTTTACATCGGCTCGATTCCAATCGAATTAGACTAGCAATTCGCCAAAATGAACAAACCCGATGTTATCATGGAATCAAAAGCCACATTTCATTGGCTCGATTCCAATCGAATTAGACTAGTAATTCACCAAAAATGAACAAATCCGAAGTTATCATGAAATCAAAAACCATGTTTCATTAGCTCGATTCCAATCGAATTAGACTAGCGATTCGCCAAAAATGAACAAAGCCGAAGTTATCATGAAATCAAAACCGATTTTCATTAGCTCGATTCCTTTACATCGGCTCGATTCCAATCGAATTAGACTAGCGATTCGCCAAAAATGAACAAAGCCGAAGTTATCATGAAATCAAAACCGATTTTCATTAGCTCGATTCCTTTACATCGGCTCGATTCCAATCGAATTAGACTAGCGATTCGCCAAAAATGAACAAAGCCGAAGTTATCATGAAATCAAAACCGATTTTCATTAGCTCGATTCCTTTACATCGGCTCGATTCCAATCAAATTAGACGAGCAATTCGCCAAAACGAACAAACGCGAAGTTACCATGAAATGAAAAACCACTTTTCATTGGCTCGATTCTAATCGAATTAGACAAGTAATTCACCAAAAACGAACAAACCCGAAGATATCTTGAAATCAAAAATAACTTTTCATTAGCTTGGTTCCAATCGAATTAGACTAGCGATTCGCCAAAAACGAACAAACTCGAAGTTCTCATGAATTCAAAAACCACTTTTCATTGACTCGACGCCAATCGAATTAGGCTAGCAATTTGCTAAAAACAAGCAAACCCAAAGATGTCATGAAATCAAAAACAACTTTTCATTGACTCAATTCCAATCGAATTAGACTAGTAATTCACCAAAAACGAAGAAAGTCGAAGCTATCATGAAATCAAACCACGTTTCATTAGCTCGATTCCAGTCGAATTAGACTAGAAATTCCCCAAAACGAACAAACCCAAAGTTATCATGAAATCAATAGCCACTTTTCGTTGGTCCGATTCCATTCGATTTAGACTAGCAATTCACCAAAAACGAACAAACCCGAAGTTATCATGAAATGAAAAACCCCTTTTCATTGGCTTGATTCCAATTGAGTTGGATTAGCAATTAGCCAAAAACTAACAAACCCGAAGTTATGATGAAATGAAAAACCACTTTTCATTTGCTCGATTCCAATCGAATTAGACTAGCAATTCATCGAAAATGAACAAACCCAATGCTATTATGAAATCAAAAACCACTTTTCATTTGCTCGATTCCAATCGAACTAGACTAAAAATTCGCCAAAACGAACAACACTGAAGTTTTCATGAAATCAAATGCCACTTTTCATTGGCTCGGTTCCAATCAATTTAGACTAGCAATTTGCCAAAAACGAACAAACCCGAAGTTAACATGAAATGAAAAACCGATTTTCATAATCTCGATTCCAATCGAATTAGACAAGCAATTCGCCAAAAATGAACAAATTCGAAGTTATCATGAAATCAAAAGCCACTTTTCATTCCATCGATTTCAATCGATTTAGACTAGAAATTTGACAAAATCGAACAAATTCGAAGTTATCATGACATGAAAAACCAATTTTCATTGGCCCGATTCCAATCGAATAGTAATTCGTCAAAAATGAACAAACCCAAAGTTATAATGAACTCAAAAACCACTTTTCAGTGGCTCAATTCCAATCAAATTAGTCAAGCAATTCGTCAAAAAGGAACAAATCGAAAGTTATCATGAAATCAAAAACAACTTTTCATTGGCTCGATTCCAATCGATTTAGACTAACAATTCGCAAAAAATGAACAAACCTGAAGCGAACATGAAATGAAAAACTAATTTTCATTATCTCGATTCCAATCGAATTAGACTAGCAATTTGCCAAAAACGAACAAATTCGAAGTTATCATAAAATCAAAAATCACTTTTCATTAGCTTGATTCCAATCGAATTAGACTAACAATTCGCCAAAAATGAACAAACGCGAAGTTATCATGAAATCAAAAACCAATTTTCATTAGCAAGATTCCAATCGAATTAGACTCGCAATTCGCCAAAACGATCGAACCTGAAGTTATCATGAAAGCAAAAGCCACATTTCATTGGCTTGATTCCAATCGATTTGGACTTGGAGTTCGCCAAAAAAGAATAAATTGGAAGTTATCATGAAATGAAAAACCACTTTTCATTTGCACGATTCCAATTGAATTAGACAAGCAATTCGCCAAAATGAACAAACCCGAATTTATCATGAAATCAAAAGGCACTTTTCATTGGCTCGATTTCAATTGATTTAGACTAGCAATTCGCCAAAAATGAACAAATCCAAAGTTATCATGAAATGAAAAATCACTTTTCATTGGCTCGAATCCAATCGCACAGACTAGCAATTCGCCAAAAATGAACAAACCCGAAATTATAATGAAATCAGAAACCACTTTTCATTGGTTCGATTCCAATCGAATTAGACAAGCAATTCGTCAAAAAGGAACAAATCGAAAAGTTATCATGAAATCAAAAACAACTTTTTATTGGCTCGATTCCAATCGATTTAGACTAGCAATTTGCCAAAAACGAACAAAACCGAATTTATCATGAAATGAAAAACCACTTTTCATTTTCTCAATTCCAATTGAATTAGAGTAGCAATTCGCCAAAACGAACAAACCCGAAGTTATCATGAAATCAAAAGCCACTTTTCGTTGGCTCGATTCCGTTCGATTTAGATTAGCAATTTGCCAAAAATGAAAAAACCGAAGTTAACATGGAGTGAAAAACCACATTTCATTGGTTCAAATCCAATCGAATTAGAAGATTAATACGCCAAAATGAAAAAATCCAAAGTTGTCATGAAATCAAAAGCCAAATTTTATTGGCTCGATTCCGATCGATTTAGTCTAGCAATTCGCCAAAAATGAACAAACCCAAAGTTACCACTATTCATTGGCTCGATTCCAATAGAATTAGACTAGCAATTTGCCAAAAACGAACAAACCGAAAGTTATCAAAAATCAAAAACCACTTTTCATTGGCTTGATTTCAATCGAGTTAGACTAGAAATTCGCCAAAAATGAACAAACCCGAAGTAATCATGAAATCAATAACCACTTTTCATTGGCTCGATTCCAATCGAATTAGACTAGCAATTAGCCAAAAATGAACAAACTCGAAGTTATCATGAAATCAGAAGCCACTTTTCATTGGCTCGATTCCAATCGATTTGGACTAGCAATTCGCGAAAAACGAACAAAACCCGAAGTTAACATGAAATGAAAACCCCCTTTTCATTGGCTCGATTCCAATTGAGTTAGACTAACAGTTCACCAAAAACGAACAAAGCTGAATTAATCATGAAATCAATAACCACTTTTCATTGGCTCGATTCCAATTGAATTAGACTAGCAATTCGCCAAAAAATGAACAAACTCGAAGTTATCATGAAATCAAAAGCCACTTTTCATTAGCTCGATTTCATTCGATCTTGACTACCAATTCGCCAAAAATGAACAAACCCGAAGTTATCATGAAATCAAATGCCACTTATCATTGGCTCGATTCCAAATGATTTAGACTAGCAATTCGCCAAAAATGAACAAA
>NW_019258061.1:26702-30790 GCF_002742605.1 Olea europaea var. sylvestris
TTAAAAACCACTTTTCATTGGCTCGATTCCAATCGAATTAGACTAACGATTCGCCAAAAATGAACAAACCCGAAGTTATCTTGAAATCAAAAATCACTTTTCAATAGCTCGATTCCATTTCATCGGCTCAATTACAATCGAATTAGACGAGTAATTCGCTAAAACGAACAAACCCGATGTTATCATGAAATGAAAAACCACTTTTCATTGCCTCGATTCCAATCGAATTAGACTAGTAATTCGCTGAAAATGAACAAACCTGAAGATATCATGAAATCAAAAACAACTTTTCATTGGTTCGATTCTAATCGAATTAGACTAGCAATTCACCAAATAGGAACAAATTGGAAGTTATCATGAAATCAAAAACAATTTTTCATTGGCTCGATTCCAATCTAATTAGACTAGCAATTCGCCAAAAAAAAAACCCGAAGTTATCATGAAACAAAAACCACTTTTCACTAGCTCGATTCCAACCGAATTAGACTAGCAATTCGCCAAAACGAACAAACCCAAAGTTATCACGAAATCAAAAGTCACTTTTCATTGGCTCGATTCCAATCGATTTAGACTAGCAATTCGCCAAAAAATGAACAAACCCAAAGTTATCATCAAATGAAAAACCACTTTTCATCAACTCGATTTCAATTGATTTAGACTAGCAATTCGCCAAATACGAACAAACCCGGAGTTATAATGAAACCAAAAACCACTTTTCATTGGCTCAATTCCAATCAAATTAGATTAGCAATTCGCCAAAAATGGACAAATCCGAAGTTGTCATGAAATCAACAACCACTTTTCATTGGCTCGATTCTAATGGATTTAGATTCGCAATTCACCAAAAAAGAGAAAATCCGAAGTTATCATATAATCAAAAACCACTTTTCATTAGCTCAATTTCAATTGAATTGGCCTAGCTATTCGCCAAAACGAACAAACCCGAACTTGTCATGAAACCAAAAGGCACTTTTCATTAGCTCGATTTCAATTGATTTAGACTAGCTATTCGCCAAAAATGAACAAATCCGAAGTTATCATGAAATGAAAAACCACTTTTCATTGGCTCGAATCCAATCGAACAGACTAGCAATTCGCAAAAAACGAACAAAGTCGAAGTTATCATGAAATCAAAAGCCACTTTTCATTCCCTCGATTCCAATCGATATAGACTAGCAATTCGCTAAAACCGAACAAATCCGAAGTTATCGTGAAATGAAAAACCAATTTTCATTGGCTCAATTCCAATCGAATAGACTAGCAATTCGCCAACAATGAACAAACCCGAAATTATAATGAAATCAAAAACCACTTTTCACTGGCTCGATTCCAATCGAATTAGCCAAGCAATTCGTCAAAAAGGAACAAATCGAAAGTTATCATGAAATCAAAAACAACTTTTTATTGGCTCGATTCCAATCCATTTAGACTAGCAATTTGCCAAAAATCGAACAAAAGCGAAGTTATCATGAAACGAAAAACCACTTTTCATTATCTTGATTCCAATCGAATTAGACTAGCAATTCGCCAAAACGAACAAACCCGAAGTTATCATGAAATCAAAAACCACTTTTCATTATCTTGATTCCAATCGAATTAGACTAGCAATTCGCCAAAACGAACAAACCCGAAGTTATCATGAAATCAAAAGCCACTTTTCGTTGGCTCGATTTCGTTCGATTTGGATTAGCAATTCGCCAAAAATGAAAAAACCCGAAGTTAACATGGAGTGAAAAACCACATTTCATTGGTTCAATTCCAATCGAATTAGAAGATTAATACGCCAAAATGAAAAAATCCAAAGTTGTCCTGAAATCAAAAGCCAAATTTTATTGGATCGATTCCAATCGATTTAGTCTAGCGATTCGCCAAAAATGAATAAACCCAAAGTTACCACTATTCATTGGCTTGATTCCAATAGAATTAGACTAGCAATTTGCCAAAAACGAACAAATCGGAAGTTATCAAAAATCAAAAACCACTTTTCATTGGCTTGATTTCAACCGAGTTAGACTAGAAATTTGCCAAAAATGAACAAACCCGAAGTAATCATGAAATCAATAACCACTTTTCATTGGCTCGATTCCAATCGAATTAGACTAGCAATTCGCCAAAAATGAACAAACTCGAAGTTATCATGAAATCAAAAGCCACTTTTCATTGGCTCGATTCCAATCGATTTGGACTAGCAATTTGCGAAAAACGAACAAAACCCGAAGTTAACAGGAAATGAAAAACCCCTTTTCATTGGCTCGATTCCAATCGAGTTAGACTAGCAGTTCACCAAAAACGAACAAAGCCGAAGTAATCATGAAATCAATAACCACTTTTCATTGGCTCGATTCCAATTGAATTAGACTAGCAATTCGCTAAAAATGAACAAACTCGAAGTTATCATGAAATCAAAAGCCACTTTTCATTAGCTCGATTTCATTCGATCTTGACTACCAATTCGCCAAAAATGAACAAACCCGAAGTTATCATGAAATCAAATGCCACTTATCATTGGCTCGATTCCAAATGATTTAGACTAGCAATTCGCCAAAAATGAACAAACTCGAAGTTATCATGAAATCAAAAGCCACTTTTCATTAGCTCGATTTCATTCGATCTTGACTACCAATTCGCCAAAAATGAACAAACCCGAAGTTATCATGAAATCAAATGCCACTTATCATTGGCTCGATTCCAAATGATTTAGACTAGCAATTCGCCAAAAATGAACAAACTCGAAGTTATCATGAAATCAAAAATCACTTTTCAATAGCTCGATTCCTTTTCATCGGCTCGATTACAATCGAATCAGACAAGTAATTCGCTAAAACGAACAAACTCGATGTTATCATGAAATGAAAAACCACTTTTCATTGCCTCGATTCCAATCGAATTAGACTAGTAATTCGCCGAAAATGAACAAACCTGAAGATATCATGAAATCAAAAACAACTTTTCATTGGCTCGATTCTAATCGAATTAGACTAGCAATTCACCAAATAGGAACAAATTGGAAGTTATCATGAAATCAAAAACAATTTTTCATTGGCTGGATTCAATCTAATTAGACTAGCAATTCGCCAAAAAAAAAAACAAACCCGAAGTTATCATGAAACAAAAATCACTTTTCACTAGCTCGATTCCAACCGAATTAGACTAGCAATTCGCCAAAACGAACAAACCCAAAGTTATCATCAAATTAAAAGCCACTTTTCATTGGCTCGATTCCAATCGATTTCGACTAGCAATTCGCCAAAAATGAACAAGCCCAAAGTTATCATCAAATGAAAAACCACTTTTCATCAGCTCGATTCCAATCGATTTAGACTAGCAATTCGCCAAATATGAACAAACCCGGAGTTATAATGAAACCAAAAACCACTTTTCATTGGCTCAATTCCAATCAAATTAGATTAGCAATTCGCCAAAAATGAACAAATTCGAAGTTGTCATGAAATCAACAACCACTTTTCATTAGCTTGATTCTAATGGATTTAGATTAGCAATTCTCCAAAAAAGAGAAAATCCGAAGTTATCATAAAATCAAAAAGCACTTTTCATTAGCTCAATTTCAATTGAATTGGCCTAGCTATTCGCCAAAACGAACAAACTCGAACTTGTCATGAAATCAAAAGGCACTTTTCATTGGCTCAATTTCGTTCGATTTAGACTATCAATTCGTCGAAAATGAACAAACCCGAAGTTAACATGAAATGAAAAATAACTTTTCATTGGCTCCATTCCAATCGGATTAGACGAAAAATTCTTCAAAACGAAAAAACCTGAAGTTATCGTGAAATCAAAAGCTACATTTCATTAGCTCTATTCCAATCGATTTAGACTAGCAATTCGCCAAAAATGAACTAACCCAAAGTTACCACTTTTAATTGGCTCGATTCCAATCGAATTAGACTAGCAAGTTGCAAAAAAGAACAAACCCGAGGTTATCATGAAATCAAAAACCACTTTTCATCGGCTCGATTCCAATCAAATTAGACTAGAAATTCGCCAAAAATGAACAAATCCGAAGTTATCATGAAATCAAAAACCACTTTTCATTAGCTCGATTCCAATCGAATTAGACTAGCAATTCG
>NW_019258062.1:0-1094 GCF_002742605.1 Olea europaea var. sylvestris
ACTTGACAACAATGCATGTGTCAAAAAATGTGTCAAAAATTAGTGTACAAATAGCAAAGTGTAATCGGTAACAAACTCGTGACATGTACACTATGGTGTACTGTTTAGTTTACGCTTTACCACGTGACATTACTCTATTGGACAGTTTAAATTTCAAACAATTTTTCCATCCAATTGACACTTGAAAACAATGCAAGTGTTAAACAACGTGTCAAAAATCAGTGTTCAAATACCAATGTTCGATCGTTAAGGACCGTGCTACATATACACTATGGTATACACTTTAGTTTACTCTTTGCTACGTGACATTACCCTATTGGACCGCTTAAATTTTAGATAGTTTTTACCTACAATTGACACTTGACAACAATGCAAGTGTCAAACAACGTGTCAAAAATCATTGTAGAAACAGCAAAGTTCAATTGGTAAGAACCTCGCAATATGTACACTTTAGTTCACACTTTGCCACGTGACGTTACCGTATTGGACAGTTTAAATTTCAAATAGTTTTCCCGTCCCATTGACACTTTATGATAATGAAAGTGCCAAACAAAGATTCAAAAATCAGTATACAAATAGCAAAGCTCAATCTGTAAGAACCTTGCTACATGTACGCTATGGTGTGCACTTTAGTTTACACTTTACCACGCGACATTACCCAGTTGGACAGTTTCAATTACAAACAATTTTCACATCCAATTGACACTTGACAACAAGGCAAGTGTCAAACAACGTGTCAAAACTTAGTGTACAAATAGCAAATTTCAATAGGTAAGAGCCTCGCGACTTATACACTATAGTGTACACTCAAGTATACACTTTACCACGTGATATTACCTCGTTGGACATTTTATACTTCAAATAGTTTTCCCATCCAATTAACACTTGACAACAATGCAAGTGTCAATCAGCGTGCCAAAAATCAGTGTACAAATAGCAAAGTGCAATCGGTAAGAACCTCGCGACATGTACACTACGGTGTAAACCTTAGTTTAAACTTTGCCACGTGACATAACCCTGTTGGACCATTTAAATTTCAAATAATTTTCCCATCCAATTGACACTTGACAACAATCATGTGTTAAACAACATGT
>NW_019258063.1:0-1094 GCF_002742605.1 Olea europaea var. sylvestris
GGAAAATCTTGGTCGGAAGATAATATGAGTTCCTTAGTTTTTAAGATGGATAGGTGAATATCTCATGATATGAACTTTGGATACATATATAGTTAACCAGGTGACTGTTTTTCTTTATGGATAAAGAAGTTCCAGTGAAATTTCTGGTTGAGGACAAACCGGATTTTACTGCATCTTACCGGTGCTAATAATGGGTACCATCCACAAGAACTTTATTTGAAACTGGACTAGTTTAAACTATAGATTTGCTAAGCTGCCGTTTGGCGCCCATTATTTCAATTTATGATTTTTGGAATAATGTTTTTTTGAAGAATGTGTGGTTGAAAAGGAAAGAAAAGTTCTCGATTTACGTTTAATTATGGAAGATTTTGTGATTGAAAATAAGAAAGAAAATTATAGTATGAAACAATGGGAGCCAAATGGGGGCTAAATTGAGTGACAAAGTCTGAGATAATAATGTAGAAAGATATGTTTCTCGTTTTTATTTAGTTGTCCTATATTACCATGGTACTTGCAGTTCCTGGAAACTGGACCTGAGCTGGGGAACAACTACACAGAAGTAATTGCACCCCAAGATGTTGCAACTTATGGTGGTCTCTGTGCACTTGCAAGTTTTGACCGTGCAGAATTGAAGGTAAGTTACTGTACTAAACTTTTTTTTTACTGGTATTCTGATTGTGCTTCAAATTTTGGTAATTTTAAGACTACTTAGCAATTGAGCTTTTTATTTTTTGCCAGAGCAAAGTCATAGACAGCATTAACTTCAGAAATTTCTTGGAGTTGGTACCAGAAATAAGGGAACTCATTAATGATTTCTACACCAGGTAATGCTATTTTGTTACATGAAGAGGAGCCAGCCTCGATCCATAGACATTAGCAAAACAACTGAGGTTTTTTTGACTAGCTTGGGTTAACTATCTCAATTAGGAATGTTATTTCTATTATTCTTGCCCATTGAATGTAGTGTAGGAGACGATTTTTTGGGTGTCATTCTACCAAGATCCGGCTTAAGTCATTGATAGGCTCCAATCAACCTCGTGCATTCTAGAAGGACCTAGAAGAAGAAGAACTTGAAAGTGGTGGAAAACTAGTCT
>NW_019258064.1:0-1094 GCF_002742605.1 Olea europaea var. sylvestris
GGCCCCGGCGCGATTTTTGTTTCCGATCAGTCCGTCAAATTTTAGCCCATTCCGAGACCGTCGCGAAAACTGACGAAAATGGCCCCGGCGCAATTTTTGTTTCCGATCAATCTGTCAAATTTTAGCCCATTTCGACACCGTCGTGAAAAATGTCGAAATTGCTCCCGGCGCGATTTTTGTTTCCGATCCGTCTGTCAAATTTTAACCCATTCCGACACCGTCGCCAAAAATGACGAAATAGCACACGGCGCGATTTTTATTTCCGATCAATCTGTCAAATTTTAGCCCATTCCGACTCCGTCGCGAAAAATTACGAAATTTCCCCCGGCGCGATTTTTGTTTCCGATCAGTCTGTCAAATTTGAGCCCATTCCGACACCGTCGCGAAAACTGACGAAAATGGCCCCGGCGCGATTTTTGTTTCCGATCAGTCCGTCAAATTTTAGCCCATTCCGAGACCGTCGCGAAAACTGACGAAAATGGCTCCGGCGCAATTTTTGTTTCCGATCAATCTGTCAAATTTTAGACCATTCTGACACCGTCGCGAAAAATGACGATATTACCCCCGGCATGATTTTTGTTTCCAATCAGTCTGTCAAATTTTAGCCCAATTGACACCGTCGCGAAAAATGACGAAATTGCCCCCGGCAAGATTTTTGTCTCCTCTCAGTCCGTCAAACTTTAGCCCATTTCGACACCGTCGCGAAAAATGACGAAATTGCACCCGGCGCGATTTTTATTTCCGACCAATCTGTCAAATTTTTGCCCATTCCGACTCCGTCGCGGATAATTTAGAAATTTCCCCCGGCTCGATTTTTGTTTCCGATCAGCCTGTCAAATTTGAGCCCATTCCGACACCGTCGCGAAAAATGACGAAATTGCCCCCGGCGTGATTTTTGTTTCCGGTCGGTTTGTCAAATTTTAGTCCAATTCCGACACCGTCGCGAAAAATTACAAAATTGCCCCCCGGCGCGATTTTTGTTTCTGATCAGTCTGTCAAATTTTAGCCCACTCCGACACCGTCGCAAAAAATGACGAAATTGCCCCCGGCGCGATTTTTGTTTCCGATCGGTCCGTCAAATTTTAGCCCATTCC
>NW_019258065.1:0-1094 GCF_002742605.1 Olea europaea var. sylvestris
GACTCAGTTCCTCCGTCTCGCATAGCTACTTGTCTATTCAATGCCATTTTGCATATGTTGAAATCATTCTTGGTGTTTTTTTTACTATTAATTAATTAATTTGAAGTAGATTTTGCGAGTATACTTTTACCGTGGCTTACTTTGTAAGTTGAAATCTATGAGTTCATTTTGTGGCAATTTTCTGTGTTATTCCATATGTTTTTTGCTCTCGAATTTATGCATCTTCATTTGGTCCACGCATAAGGAAATCATTCTTATTCAAGATTTCATTTGGTCATTTACTTCCTGTGATTGTAATTAATTGTTACGGGATAATAGCCTTATTGAAGAACCGACAGAAGAAACTGTGTGGATCGAGATGCAGGGCAAGTTCTTGATTATTCATATCTGGTGCCCCTGTAAAGAGGGTTATGAGATCTTTCTTGAGGAAAAGAACTGCTACTACAACCCCACAAGTTTGTGAAAAAGCCTATAAGTTCGTAAACTCCTCCTTGCTCAACCTCTTTACTATTCGACAACCGACATTTTCTCTCCTTTTCTCATTCTCTACAATTCGACAACCAGCATTTCCATTCTCGTCCTCAACGTTTCTTCCACTCTTCATAATTCGACAACCAATATTTTCTCTTTCGTGTTCATTCTCTCACTCTCCGCAATTCGACAACCGACATTTTTCTCCTTTGTGCTCAACCTTTCTCCCATTATCTATAATTTGACAGCCGACATTGCCTCCTTCTTACTAAACTTTCTTCTACTCTCCACAATTCGACAACCAACATTTCTTTCTCCGTGGTCAAACTTTCACCCACTCTTCACAATTCAACAATCGACATTTTCTCTTTTTTTCCCATTTTCCACAGTTCGACAACTGATATTTTCTCCTACGTGTTTAACCTTTCTCTAACCTTTCGCAGTTCGACAGCCGACAGTTTATTCTTCTTTGTGCTCAATGTTTCTCCCACTCTCCACAATTCGACAACCGACATTTTCGAAAATCGACATTTCCTCCTTCTCCTCCATGCTCTTCAAGAAACTGCACTGTCCTTAGTGGAAGCGCAGCTAGGTACTAGCGAATGTATTAATACTATGGTTAA
>NW_019258066.1:0-1094 GCF_002742605.1 Olea europaea var. sylvestris
TGTCATAACGGTGTCGGAATGGGCCGAAATTTGGTAGGTTGATTGGAAACTGCCTCAGAAATTGGAGTCGCGGCACAGACCCGGGATCACAGGATTTTCACCATTTTCCTTCGTTTAGGCCTCTGAATAATTAATTTCCGTATTAATTATGTAAGGTTGAAGATGTGTTGGGTTGAAAATTAACAAAGAAAAATCGTACTAGGGGATATTTCGTCATTTGTCACGACGGTGTCGGAATGGGCCGAAATTTGGCAAGTTGATTGGGAACAGCCCCTGAAATTGGAGTCGGGGCACAGACTCGGGATCACGGGATTTTAGCCAAATTTCTTTGTTTAGGCCTCCGAATAATTAATTTCCGTAATAATTATGTCAGGTTGAAGATGTGTTGGACAGAAAATTAACAATGTAAAACCGCACCGTGGGCAATTTTATAATTTGTCGCGATGGTGTTGGAATGGGCCAAAATTTGGCAGGTTGATTGGAAACGGCCTCAGAAATTGGAGTCGGTGCACAGACCCGGGATCACGGGATTTTAGCCATATTCCTTCGTTTAGGCCTCTGAATAATTAATTCCCATATTAATTATGTCAGGTTGAAGAAGTGTTGGACAAAAAATTAACAAATAAATATCATGCTAGGGGCAATTTCGTCATTTGTCGCGACGGTGTCAGAATGGGCCGTAATTTGGCAGATTGATTGGAAACGGCCCCAGAAATTGGACTAGGGGCACAGACCCGGGATCACGAAGTTTTAGTTAAATTTCTTCGTTTAGGCCTCCGAATAATTAATTTCCGTATTAATTATGTCAGGTTGAAGATATGTTGGGCAAAAAAATTAACAACACGAAACCGCACCAGGTGCAATTTTGTCATTTGTCGCGACAGTGTCGGAATGGGCTAAAATTTTGATGGTTGATTGGAAACGACCCCAGAAATTGGAGTCGGGGCATAGACCCGGGATCACGAGATTTTAGCCAAATTCCTTCGTTTAGGCCTTCGAATAATTAATTTCCGTATTAATTATTTCAGGATGAAGAAGTGTTGGACGGAAAATTAACGCAAAACCGCACCAGGGGCAATTTCGTCATTTGTCAT
>NW_019258067.1:0-1094 GCF_002742605.1 Olea europaea var. sylvestris
ATGCAGGTACTTACAATGACACAATGGTGAAGCAGTTCGTACGCTCACTCAAAGGTTCTGCATTTGAATGGTACACAGACTTATCGGCAGGGTCAATTGATAGTTGGGATCAACTCGAGCGAGAGTTCTTAACACGCTTCTACAGCACCGGACGAACTGTCAACCTTCCAGAACTTGCTCGAACAAAGCAGAGCAAGGAAGAGCCTGTAGTAGAGTACATTGCACGCTGAAGAAACCTTGTGCTTAATTGTAAAGAACGAATAAGTGAAGCATCTTCCATCGACATATGTGTACAAGGCATGCATTGGGGATTACTCTATAATCTCCAAGCAAACATGCCTCACACATTCGAAGAATTGACGACATGTGCTCATGACCTAGAGCTCTAAATTACAAGGCATGGGAGTTATTTACCAAGTGACAAGAAAGATCCTAAGAAGGATATAAAGAAGGACGTCAAGACAAGTAAATCCAAAGAGGCTATGACGATTTCTACTGTTCCTGCAAAGATAGCCTTTCAAAGGTTGAGCTCGAACTCAAAATCGAAGCTAGAGTTCAGACCTAACAAAGGACAAGTCCAAAGCAGAAGTCATGTGACTCTAAAGGAACTTGAAGGATGGGAGTACCCATTCTCAGATTCAGAAGTTTCTGGAATTCTGGATCAGTTCCTTGAACAGAAAATAATCGAACTTCCAGTGCCAAAAAGACCTGAGGAGGCTGGTAAGATCGATCTTCCTAAATACTGTAAATTTCACGGGATCATTAGCCATCCAGTGGAAAAATGCTTTGTTTTGAAAGATCTTATTGTTCGCTTGGATAAAGAAAATAAGATCAAACTTGAGACCAGAGAGAATCCAACAGCCACATGCTCGATGGTTTCATTTGGATCATTTTCTCCAATTCCCATTCCAGGAAAGAAACAAACATTCTCTGATGTACACGATGCCTGTAAATCCTCCGTTGAGGAATTTGGACCTCAACTCTCGGAAGGAGCCATCCCAGTGAAATTTAAGGTAGATGGAGAAATCACCATCAGTTATATCTATCCAGGGATGAATGGACCAAGCGCACCCAATCATCCAACCTTTTATGAA
>NW_019258068.1:0-1094 GCF_002742605.1 Olea europaea var. sylvestris
ATTGCCTCCGGCGCGATTTTTCATTCCGATCAACCTCCCAAATTTCAGCCCATTCCGACACAATCGAGAAAAATGACGAAATTACCCCCGGCTCGATTTTCATTTCCGATCAACCAGTCAAATTTTAGCCGATTTCGACACCGTGGCGAAAAATGACGAAATTGCCCCCGGCTCGATTTTTGTTTCCGATCAACCTGTCAAATTTAAGCCCATTCCGACACCGTTGCCAAAAATGACGAAATTACCCCCTGCTCGATTTTTGTTCCTGATCAACCAGTCAAATTTGAGCCCATTCCGACACAGTCGCGATAAATGACGAAATTGCCCCTGGCCCGATTTTTGTTTTCGATCAACCAGTCAAATTTGAGCCCATTCCGACACAATCGCTTAAAATGACGAAACTGCCCCTGGCACGATTTTTGTTTCCGATCAGCCTGTCAAATTTTAGACCATTACTACACAGTCGCGAAAAATGACGAAATTGCCCTCGACGAGTTTTTTGTTTTCGATCAACATGTCAAATTTTAGCCCATGCCGACAAAGTCGCGAAAGACGACGAAATTGCCCCCGGCGCGATTTCTTGTTTCCGATCAACCTGTCAAATTTTTGCCCATTTCGACACAGTCGCGAAAAATGACGAAATTGCCCCTGGCGCAATTCTTGTTTCCGATCAACCATTCAAATTTTAGCCCATTCCGACACAGTCGAGAAAAATGATGAAATTGCCCCCGGCCCATTTTTTGTTTCCGATCAACCAGTCAAATTTTAGCCCATTCCGACATAGTCGAGAAAAATGACGAAAGTGCCCCCGGCGCGATTTTTCTTTCCGATCAACATGCCAAATTTCAGCCCATTCCGACACAGTCGAGAAAAATGAAGAAATTGCCCCGACGCAATTTTCGTTTCCGATCAACCAGTCAAATTTTAGCCGATTCCGACACCGTCCCGAAAAATGACGAAATTGCCCGCGGAACGATTTTTGTTTCCGATCATCCAATCAAATTTTAGCCTATTCCAACACAGTTGCGAAATATGACGAAATTATCCCCGGCGTGGTTTTTGTTCCCGATCAACCTGTCAAATTCGAGCCCATT
>NW_019258069.1:0-1093 GCF_002742605.1 Olea europaea var. sylvestris
CATGTACACTATGGTGTACACTTTAGTTTACACTTTGCCACGTGACATTACCCTATTGGACAGTTTAAATTTTAAATAGTTTTCTAGTCCAATTAACACTTGACAACAATACAAGAGTCAAACAACGTGTCCAAAATCAATGTACAAATAGTAAAGTTCAATCGGTAAGAACCTTGCGACATGTGCAATATGGTGTACACTTTAGTTTACACTTTACCACATGACCTTACCATGTCGGACAGTTTAAATTTTAAACAGTTTTCCCATCCAATTGACACTTGAAAACAGTGCAAGTGTCAAACAACATATCAAAAACCAGTGTACAAATATCAAAGTTCAATGTGACATTACCATGTGTCAAACAACGTGTCAAAAATCAGTTTACCAATATTAAAGTTCAATTGTTAAGAACATTGCAACATGCACACTATGATGTACCCTTTAGTTTACACTTTGCCACGTGATGTTACGCTGTTGGACAGTTTAAATTTCAAAAAATTTTCCCATCCAATTGACACTTGACAACAATACAAGTGTTAGACAAAGTGTTAAAAATTAGTGTACAAATAGCAACGTTCAATCGGTAAGAACCTTGCGACATGTACACTATCGCGTACACACTTTAGTTTACACCATGCCACGTGACATTATCCTGCTGGACAGTTTAAATTTCAAACAGTTTTCCCATCCAATTGACACTTGACAACAATGAAAGTGTCAAATAACATGTGAAAAATTATTGTACAAATAGCAAAGTTCAATTGGTAAAAACCTTGCTACATGTACATTATGGTGTACCCTTTAGTTTACACTTCGCCACGTGTAATTACCCTTTTGCACAGTTTAAATTCCAAACTTTTTTCTCATTCAATTGACACTTGACAACAATGCAAGTGTCAAACAACGCGTTAAAAATCAGTGCACAAATAGCAAAGTTCAACCGATAAGGACTTTGCTACGTGTACACTATGGTGTACACTTTGCCACGTGACATTACCCTATTGGACAGTTTAAATCTCAAACAGTTTTCCTATCCAACTGACAGTTGTCTACAATGGAGGTGTCAAACAATGTGACCAAAATCAGTGTACAA
>NW_019258070.1:0-1093 GCF_002742605.1 Olea europaea var. sylvestris
GATGGGAAACAAAAATCGCGCCGGGAGCAATTTTGTCATTTTTCGCGACGGTGTCGGAATCGGCTAAAATTTGACTGATTGATAAGAAACAAAAATCGCGCCGGGGGCGATTTCGTCATTTTTCGCGACGGTGTCGAAATGGGCTCAAATTTGACCGACTCTTCGGAAAAAAATTGCTCCGGGGTCGATTTCGTCATTTTTCGCGACGGTTTTGGAATCGTCTAAAATTTGACAGTTTGATGGGAAACAAAAATCGCGCCGGGGGCGATTTCGTCATTTTTCCAGACGGTGTCGAAATGTGCACAAATATGACCGATTGATCGGAAACAAAAATCGCGCCGAGGGCAATTTCTTCATTTTTCGCAACAGTTTCGAAATCGGCTAAAATTTGACTGATTGATGGGAAAAAATCGCGCCGGGGGCGATTTCGTCATTTTTTTCGACGGTGTCGAAATGGGCTCAAATTTGAACGATCCATTGAAAAAAAATCGCGCCGGGGTCGATTTCGTCATTTTTCGCGACGGTGTCGGAATCGAACGAAATTTGACTGATTGATGGGAAACAAAAATCGCGCCAGTGGCGATTTCGTCATTTTTCGCGACGGTGTTGGAATGAGCAAAAATTTGACTGATTGATGGGAAACAAAAATCGCGCCGGGGGCGATTTCGTAATTTTTCGCGACGGCGTCGAATTGGGCTCAAATTTGACAGATTGGTCGGAAACAAAAATCGCGTCGGGCACAATTTCGTCATTTTTCACAACGGTGTCGAAATCGGCTAAAATTTGACAGATTGATCGGAAATAAAAATCGTGCCGAGGGCAATTTCTTCGTTTTTCGCGACGGTGTCGGAATGGTCTAAAATTTGACTGATTGATGGGAAAAAAAAATCGCACCAGGGGCAATTTCTTCATTCTTCACGACGGTGTCGGAATCGGTTAAAATTTGACTGATTGATGGGAAACACAAATCGCACCGGGGGCAATTTCTTCATTCTTCGCGACGGTGTCGAAATCGGCTAAAATTTGACTGATTGATGGGAAACAAAAATCGTGCCGAGGGCAATTTCGTCGTTTTTCGCGACGGTGTCGGAAT
>NW_019258071.1:0-1093 GCF_002742605.1 Olea europaea var. sylvestris
AAATGAACAAAACCTAAGTTATCATGAAATCAAAAACCACTTTTCATTCCCTAGATTCCAATCGAATTAGACTGGCAATTCCCAAAAAATGAACAAACCCGAAATTATCACAAAATCAAAAGCCATTTTTCATTGGATCTGTTCCAATCGAATTAGACTAACAATTCATGAAAAATGAACAAACTCGAAGTTATCATGAAATCAAAAACCACATTTCATTCGCTCGATTCCAATCGAATTAGATATGCAATTCGCTAAAAATGAACAAACCCTAAGTTATGATGAAATCAAAAACCAATTTTCGTTGGCTCTTTCCAATCGAGTTAGACTAGCAATTCGCCAAAAATGAACAAACCCAAAGTTGTCTTGAAATCGAAAATCACTTTTTTTTTGGATCTATTACAATCGAATTAGACTAGCAATTCGCCAAAAAGGAACAAACACGAATTTATCATGAATTCACAAACCACTTTTCATTTGATCTATTCCAATCGAATTATACTAGCAATTCACCAAAAATAAACAAACCCTAAGTTATCCTGAAATCAAAAACCACTTTTCATTAGCTTGATTCCAATCGACTTAGACTATCAATTTGCTAAAAACGAACAAACTCGAAGTTATCGTGAAATCAAAAACCACTTTTCGTTAGATCTATTCCAATCGAATTAGACATGCGATTCGCCAAAACCGAACAAACCCCAAGTTTTGATGAAATCAAAAACCAATTTTCATTTGCTCGATTCCAATCGAATTAGACTAGCTATTCGCCAAAGACGAACAAACCCAACGATGTCAGGAAATCAAAAGCCACTTTTCATTGGCCAGATTCCAATCGAATTAGACTGGCAATTCGTCGTAAACAAACAAACCCTAAGTTATCTAGAAAACGAAAACCACTTTTCATTGGCTCGACTCAAATCGAATTAGACAAGAAATTCACCAGAAACGAACAAATTCGAAGTTATCACGAAATCAAAAATCACTTTTCATTTGCTCGATTCCAATCAAATTAGACAAGCCATTCACCAAAAATGAACAAACCCGATGTTATCATGAAATCAACAACAACTTTTCATTGGATCTATTCCAA
>NW_019258072.1:0-30762 GCF_002742605.1 Olea europaea var. sylvestris
AATCCAAAACGGTCGCTACATTTCCAAAAAGTACTTATGGGGCCAAAACGGACGCCGTTTGCAAAAGTTATGCTCAATTCTTCGAACGCCGACAAACCAAGCGTTCCAAATATGCAAGTGCTCATTCTTTCGAAAAATGGCCGAAATCCCTCGTACAACACGATCAAGTCATGAGTTCAATCCAAAATGATCGCTACATTTCCAAAAAGTACTTATCTGCCCAAAACGGACACCGTGTGCAAAAGTCGTGTGTTCAATACAAAACGGTTGCTACATTTCCAAAAAGTACTTATGGGCCTAAAACGGACACCGTGTGCAAAAGTTACGCTCAATTCTTCGTACGCCGACTCTCCAAGCGTTCCAAATATGCAAGTGCTCATTCTTTTGAAAAATGACCTAAATCACTCGTACGTCACGATGACGTCGTGAGTTCAATCCAAAACAGTCGCTACATTTCCAAAAAGTACTTATGGGCCGAAAACGGACACCATGTGCAAAAGTTATGCTTAATTCTTCGTACGCCGACTCTCCAAGCATTCCAAATTTGCAAGTGCTCATTCTTTCAAAAAATGGCCTAAATCCCTCGTACGTCACGATGAAGCCGTGAGTTCAATCCAAATCAGTCGCTACATTTCCAAAAAGTACTTATGGGGCCAAAATGGACACCGTGTGCAAAAGTTACACCCAATTCTTCGTACGTCGACTCTCCAAGGGTTCCAAATGTAAAAGTTCTCATTCGTTCGAAAAATGTCCAAAATCACTTATACGTTACGACGAAGTCATGAGTTCAATCCAAAATGGTCGCTACATTTCCAAGAAGTACTTATGGGCCGAAAACGGACACCGTGTGCAGAAGTTACGCTCAATTCTTCGTACGCCGACTCACCAAGCATTCCAAATATGCAAGTGCTCATTCTTTCGAAAAATGGCTGAAATCACTCGTACGTCTCGATGAAGTCATGAGTTCAATCCAAAACGGTCGCTACATTTCCAAAAAGTACTTATGGGGCCAAAACGGACGCCGTTTACAAAAGTTACGCTCAATTCTTCGAACACCGACAATCCAAGCGTTCCAAATATAAAAGTGCTCATTCTTTCGAAAAATGGCCGAAATCTCTCATACGACGAAGTTGTGAATTCAATCCAAAACGGTCGCTACATTTCTAAAAAGTACTTATGGGGCCAAAACGGACGTCGTTTGCAAAAGTTACGCTCAATTCTTCGAACGCCGACAATCCAAGCGTTCCAAATATAAAAGTGCTCATTCTTCGAAAAAAGGTCAAAATCCCTCATACGTCACGACGAAGTTGTGAGTTCAATCCAAAACGGTCGCTACATTGCCAAAAAGTACTTATGGGTCGAAAATGGACACCGTGTGCAAAAGTTACGCTCAATTCTTCGTACGCCGACTCTCCAAGGGTTGCAAATATGTAAGTGCTCATTCTTTCGAAAAATGGTCGAAATCACTCCTACGTCATGATGAAGTCGTGAGTTTAATCCAAAATGGTCGCTACATTTCCAAAAAGTATTTATGGGGGCAAAACGGACGCCGTTTACAAAAGTTACGCTCAATTCTTCGAACGCCGACAATCCAAGCGTTCCAAATATAAAAGTGCTCATTCTTCCAAAAAATGGTCGAAATCCCTCATACGTCACGACGAAGTGGTGAGTTCAATCCAAGACGGTGGCTACATTTCTGAAAAGTACTTATGGGGCCAAAACGGACGCCGTTTGCAAAAGTTACGCTCAATTCTTCGAACGCCTATAATCCAAGCGTTCAAAATATAAAAGTGCTCATTCTTCGAAAAAAGGTCAAAATCCCCCATACGTCATGACGAAGTTGTGAGTTCAATCCAAAACGGTCGCTACATTTCCAAAGAGTACTTGTGGGCCCAAAATGGATACCGTGTGTAAAAGTTACGCTCAATTCTTCCTACACCGACTATCGAAGCGTTCCAAATACGCAAGTGCTCATTCTTTAAAAAAATTGCCGAAATCCCTCGTACAACACGATGAAGTCATGAGTTCAATCCAAAACGGTCGCTACATTTTTGAAAAGTACTTATGTGGCCAAAACGGACGTCGTTTGTAAAAGTTTCGCTCAATTCTTCGTACGCCGACTCTCCAATGGTTCCAAATGTAAAAGTGCTCATTCTTTCGAAAAATGGCCGAAATCACTTATACGTTACGACGAAGTCATGAGTTCAATCCAAAACGGTCGCTACATTTCCAAGAAGTACTTATGGGCCAAGAACGGACACCGTGTGCAAAAGTTACGCTCAATTCTTCGTACGCCGACTCTCCAAGAGTTCCAAATATGCAAGTGCTCATTCTTTCGAAAAATGGTCGAAATCACTCTTACGTCATGATGAAGTCGTGAGTTCAATCCAAAACGGTCCCTACATTTCTAAAAAGTACTTATGGGGCCAAAACGGACGCCGTTTGTAAAAGTTACGCTCAATTCTTCGAACGCCGACAATCCAAGCGTTCCAAATATAAAAGTGCTCATTCTTCCAAAAAATGGCTGAAATCCCTCATACGTCACGACCAAGTGGTGAGTTCAATCCAAAACGGTCGCTACATTTCTGAAAAGTACTTATGGGGCCAAAACGGTCGCCGTTTGCAAAAGTTACGCTCAATTCTTTGAACGCCGACAATCCAAGCGTTCCAAATATGCAAGTGCTCATTCTTTCGAAAAATGGCCGAAATCCCTCGTACAACACGATGAAGTCATGAGTTCAATCCAAAACAGTCGCTACATTTCCAAAAAGTACTTATTGGCCCAAAACGGACACCGTGTGCAAAAGTTACGCTCAATTCTTCGAACGCCTACAATCCAAGCGTTCAAAATATAAAAGTGCTCATTCTTCGAAAAAAGGTCAAAATCCCTCATACGTCACGATGAAGTTGTGAGTTCAATCCAAAATGGTCGCTTCATTTCCAAAAAGTACTTGTGGGCCCAAAATGGACACCGTGTGCAAAAGTTACGCTCAATTCTTCGTACGCCGACTCTCCAAGCGTTCCAAATATGCAAGTGCTCCTTCTTTCAAAAAATGCCTAAAATCACTCGTACGTCACGATGAAGTCATGAGTTCAATCCAAAACGGTCGCTACATTTCCAAAAAGTACTTATGGGGCCAAAATGGACGCCGTTTGCAAAAGTTACGCTCAATTCTTTGAACGCTGACAATCCAAACGTTCCAAATATAAAAGTGCTCATTCTTTGAAAAAATTGCCAAAATCCCTCATACGTCACGACGAAGTTGTGAGTTCAACCCAAAACAGTCACTACATTTCTGAAAAGTACTTATGGAGCCAAAACGGACGCCGTTTACAAAAGTTACGCTCAATTCTTCGTACGTCGATTCTTCAAGCGTTCCAAATATGCAAGTGCTCATTCTATCGAAAAATGGCCAAAATCACTCGTACGTCACGACGAAGTGGTGAGTTCAATCCAAAACGGTCACTAAATTTCCAAAAAGTACTTATGGGCCCAAAACGGACACCGTGTGCAAAAGTTACGCTCAATTCCTCGTACGCCGACTCTCCAAGCGTTCCAAATATGCAAGTGCTAATTCTTTCGAAAAATGGCCGAAATCACTCTTACATCACGATGAAGTCGTGAGTTCAATCCGAAACGGTCGCTACATTTCAAAAAAGCACTTATGGGGCTAAAACGGACGCCTTTTGCAAAAGTTACACTCAATTCTTCGAACGCTGACAATCCAAGCGTTCCAACTATACAAGTGCTCATTCTACCGAAAATTGGTCGAAATCCCTCATACGTCATGATGAAGTTGTGAGTTCAATCCAAAACGGTCGCTACATTTCCAAAAAGTACTTGTGGGCCCAAAAAGGACACCGTGTGCAAAACTTACGCTCAATTCCTCGTACGCCGACTCTCCAAGCGTTCCAAATATGCAAGTGCTAATTCTTTCGAAAAATGGGCAAAATCACTCTCACGTCACGATGAAGTCGTGAATTCAATCCAAAACGATCGCTACATTACTCAAAAGCACTTATGGGGCCAAAATGGACGCCTTTTGCAAAAGTTACACTCAATTCTTCGAACGCCGACAATCCAAGCGTTCCAAATATAAAAGGGCTCATTCTTCCAAAAAATGGTCGAAATCCCTCATATGTCATGACGAAGTTGTGAGTTCAATCCAAAACGTTCGCTACATTTCCAAAAAGTACTTGTGGTCCCAAAACGGACACCGTGTGCAAAAGTTACGCTCAATTCTTTGTACGCCGACTCTCCAAGCATTCCAAATTTGCAAGTTCTCATTCTTTCAAAAAATGGCCAAAAGCCCTCGTATGTCACGATGAAGTCGTGAGTTTAATCCAAAACGTCCGCTACATTTCCAAAAAGTACTTATGGGGCCAAAACGGACACCGTGTGCAAAAGTTACGCTCAATTATTCGTACGCCGACCCTCCAAGCGTTCCAAATTTGCAAGTGCTCATTCTTTCGAAAAATGGCCGAAATCCCTCATACGTCACATAGAAGTTTTGAGTTTAATCCAAAATGGTCGCTACATTTCCAAAAAGTACTTATGGGCCTAAAACAGACACCGTGTGCAAAAGTTACGCTCAATTCTTCATACGCCGACTCTCCAAACGGTCCAAATATGCAAGTGCTCATTCTTTCAAAAAATGGCTGAAATCACTCGTACGTCACGATGAAGTCGTGAGTTCAATCCAAAACGGTCGGTACATTTCCAAAAAGTACTTATGGGCCGAAAATGGCCACCATGTACGAAAGTTACGCTCAATTCTTCGTACGCCGACTTTCCAAGCGTTCCAAATATGCAAGTGCTCATTCTTTCAAAAAATGGCCAAAATCCCTC
The DNA here is from genome assembly GCF_002742605.1 of Olea europaea var. sylvestris. Lineage (NCBI taxonomy): Eukaryota > Viridiplantae > Streptophyta > Magnoliopsida > Lamiales > Oleaceae > Olea > Olea europaea. The sequence continues at coordinate 4,850 of NW_019258072.1, forward strand.
ATACGTCACGACGAAGTCGTGAGTTCAATCCAAAACGAACGCTACATTTACAAAAAGTACTTATGGGGCCAAAACGAACGCCGTTTGGAAAAGTTACGCTCAATTCTTCGAACGCCGACAATCCAAGCATTCCAAATATTAAAGTGCTCATTCTTCCGAAAAATGGCCAAAATCCCTCATACGTCACGACGACGTTGTGAGCTTAAACCAAAACGGTCGCTACATTTTCAAAAAGTACTTATGGGCCGAAAATGGACATTGTGTGTAAAAGTTACACTCAATTCTTCGTACGCCGACTCTCCAAGCGTTCCAAATTTGCAAGTGCTCATTCTTTCAAAAAATGGCCGAAATCCCTCATACGTCACGACGAATTCGTGTGTTCAGTCCAAAATGGTCGCTACATTTCTGAAAAGTACTTAAAGGGCCAAAACGGATGCCGTTTGCATAAGTTACGCTCAATTCTTCGAACGCCGACAATCCAAGTGTTCCAAATATAAAAGTGCTCATTCTTCCAAAAATGGCCAAAATCAATTATACATCACGACAAAGTCGTGACTTCAATCCAAAATGGTCGCTACATTTTCAGAAAGTACTTATGGGCCGAAAATGGACACCGTGTGCAAAAGTTACGCTTAATTCTTCGTACGCCGACTCTCCAAGCGTTCCAAATATGCAAGTGCTCATTCTTTCGAAAAATGATTGAAATCACTCGTACGTCACAATGAAGTCATGAGTTCAATCCAAAACGGTCGCCACATTTCCAAAAAGTACTTATGGGGCCAAAACGGACGCCGTTTGCAAAAGTTACGCTCAATTCTTCGAATGCCGACAATCCAAGCGTTCCAAATATAAATGTGCTCATTCCTCCAAAAATAGCCAAAATCAATTATACTTCACGACAAAGTCGTGAGTTCAATCCAAAACGGTCGCTACATTTACAAAAAGTACTTATGGGCCGAAAACGGACACCGTGTGCTAAAGTTACGCTCAATTCTTCGTACGTCGACTCTCCAAGCGTTCCAAATATGCTAGTGCTAATTCTTTCGAAAAATGTCTGAAATCACTCGTACGTCACGATGAAGTCATGAGTTCAATCCAAAACGGTCGCTACATTTTCAAAAAGTACTTTGGGGCCAAAACGGACGCCGTTTGCAAAAGTTACGCTCAATTCTTCGAATGCCGACAATCCAAGCGTTCCAAATATGCAAGTGCTCATTCTTTTGAAAAATGGCTAAAATCACTCGTACGTCACGATGAAGTCATGAGTTCAATCCAAAACGGTCGCTACATTTTCCAAAAAGTTCTTATGGGGTCAAAACCGGCGCCATTTGCAAAAGTTACGCTCAATTCTTCGAACGTCGACAATCCAAGCGTTCCAAATATAAAAGTGCTCATTCTCCCAAAAAGTGGCCGAAATCCCTCATACATCACGACGAAGTTGTGAGTTCAAACCAAAACGGTTGCTACATTTCCAAAAAGTACTTATGGGCCGAAAACGGACACCGTGTGCAAAAGTTACGCTCAATTCTTCGTACGCCGACTCTCCAAGCGTTCCAAATAGGCAAGTACTCATTCTTTCAAAAAATGGCCAAAATCACTCTTACGTCACGATGAAGTCGTGATTTCAATCCAAAACGGTCGTTACATTTCCAAAAAGTACTTATCGGGCCAAAACGGATGCCGTTTGCAAAAGTTACGCTCAATTCTTCGAACGTCGACAATCCAAGCGTTCCAAATATAAAAGTGCACATTCTTCCAAAAAATGGCCAAAATCCCTCATACGACACGATGAAGTGGTGAGTTCAATCCAAAACGGTCGCTACATTTCTGAAAAGTACTTATTGGGCCAAAACGGACACCGTTTGCAAAAGATACACTCAATTCTTCGAACGCCGACAATCCAAGCGTTCCAAATAAAAAAGTGCTCATTCGTCGAAAAAATGTTTAAAATCCCTCATACGTCACGATGAAGTTGTGAGTTCAATCCAAAACGGTCGCTACATTTCCAAAAAGTACTTATGGGCCCAAAACGGACACCGTATGCAAAAGTTACGCTCAATTCTTCGTACGCCGACTCTCCAAGCGTTCCAAATATACAAGTGCTCATTCTTTCGAAAAATAGCCGAAATCCCTCGTACGTCACGATAAAGTCGTTAGTACAATTCAAAACGGTTGCTACATTTCTAAAAGGTACTTATGGGCCCAAAACGGACGCCGTTTGCAAAAGTTACGCTCAATTCTTCGAACGCCGACAATCCAAGCGTTCCAAATGTAAAAGTGCTCATTCTTTCGAAAAATGGCCGAAATCACATATACGTCATGACGAAGTCATGAGTTCAATCCAAAACTGTTGCTACATTTACAAAAAGTACTTATGGGCCGAAAACGAACACCATGTGTAAAAGTTACGCTCAATTCTTCGAACGCCGACTCAGCAAGGATTCGAAATATACAAGTGCTCGTTCTTTCGAAAATGACCAAAATCCCTCTTACGTCACGATGATGTCGTGAGTTCAATCCAAAACGGTTGCTACATTTCTGAAAAGTACTTATGGCCCCAAAATGGACGCCGTTTGCAAAAGTTACGCTCAATTCTTCGAACGTCGAAAATCCAAGCGTTCCAAATATAAAAGTGCTCATTCTTTCGAAAAATGGCCGAAATCACTTATACGTCACGATGAAGTCGTGAGTTCAATCCAAAACGGTCGCTACATTTCCAAAAAGTACTTATGGGCCGAAAACTGACACTGTGTGAAAAAGTTACGCTCAATTCTTCGTACGCCGACTCTCCAAGCGTTCCAAATATGCAAGGGCTCATTCTTTCGAAAAATGGCTGAAATCACTCGTACTTCACGATGAAGTCGCGAGTTCAATCCAAAACGATCGCTACATTTCCGAGAAGTACTTACGGGGCCAAAACGGACGCCGTTTGAAAAAGTTACGCTCAATTCTTCGTACGCCGACTCTCCAAGCATTCCAAATATGCAAGTGCTAATTCTTTCAAAAAATGGCCGAAATCATTCTTACGTTACGATGAAGTCGTGAGTTCAAACCAAAATGGTCGCTACATTTTTGAAAAGTACTTATGTGCCCATAACGGACACCGCGTACAAAAGTTACGCTCAATTCTTCGTACGCCGACTCTCCAAGTGTTCCAAATATGCAAGTGCTCATTCTTTTGAAAAATGGCCGAAATCACTCGTACGTCACGATGAAGTCGTGAGTTCAAACCAAAATTGCTGCTACATTTCCAAAAAGTACTTATGGGGCCAAAACGGACGTCGTTTGCAAAAGTTACGCTCAATTCTTCGTACGTCGATTCTTCAAGCGTTCCAAATATGAAAGTGCTCATTCTTCGAAAAAAGGTCAAAATCCGTCATACGTCACGACGAAGTTGTGAGTTCAATCCAAAATGGTCGCTACATTTCCAAAAAGTACTTGTGGGCCCAAAATGGACACCGTGTGCAAAAGTTACGCTCAATTCTTCGTACGCCGACTCTCCAAGCGTTCCAAATATGCAAGTGCTCATTATTTCGAAAAATGGCCGAAATCACTCTTACGTCATGATGAAGTCGTGAGTTCAATCCAAAACGGTCGCTACACTTAGAAAAAGTACTTATGGGGCCAAAACGGACACCGTGTGCAAAAGTTATGCTCAATTCTTCGTATGCCAAATCTCCAAGTGTTCCAAATATGCAAGTGCTCCTTCTTACGAAAAATTGCCGAAATCACTAATACGTCACGATGAAGTCGTGTGTTCAATCTAAAACGGTCGCTACATTTCCAAAAAGTACTTATGGGCCGAAAACGGACACCGTGTGCAAAAGTTACACTCAATTCTTCGTACGTCGACTCTCCAAGCGTTCCAAATATGCAAGTGCTCATTCTTTCGAAAAATGGCCGAAATCACTCTTACGTCACAATGATGTCATGATTTCAATCCAAAACAGTCGCTACATTTCCAAAAAGTACTTATGGACCCAAAACGGACACCGTGTGCAAAAGTTACGCTCAATTCTTCGTCCGCTGACTCTCCAAGCGTTCCAAATATGCAAGTGGTCAATCTTCATAAAATGGCCAAAATCACTCATACATCACGATCAAGTCATGAGTTCAATCCAAAACGGTAGGTACATTTCCAAAAAGTACTTATGGGCCCAAAACGGACACCGTGTGCAAAAGTTACGCACAATTCTTCGTACGCCGACTCTCCAAGCGTTCCAAATTTACAAGTGCTCATTCTTTCGACAAATGGCCGAAATCCCTCATACGTCATATTGAAGTCGGGAGTTCAATCCAAAATGGTCGCTACATTTCCAAAAAGTACTTATGGGGCCAAAACGGACGCCGTTTGCAAAAGTTACGCTCAATTCTTCCAACGCCGACAATCCAAGCGTTCCAAATATGCGAGTGCTCATTCTTTCGAAAAATGGCTGAAATCACTTGTACGTCACGATGAAGTCATGAGTTCAATCCAAAACGGTCGCTACATTTCCAAAAAGTACTTATGGGGCCCAAAACGGACGCCGTTTGCTAAAGTTACGCTCAATTCTTCGTACGCCGACAATCCAAGCGTTCCAAATATGCAAGTGCTCATTCTTTTGAAAAATAGCTAAAATCACTCGTACGTCACGATGAAGTCATGAGCTCAATCCAAAACAGTCGTTACATTTCCAAAAAGAACTTATGGGGCCAAAACGGACGCCGTTTGCAAAAAAGTTACGCTCAATTCTTCGAACGGCGACAATCCAAGCGTTCGAAACGTAAAAGTACTCATTCTCCTGAAAATGGCCGAAATCAATTATACGTCACGACAAAGTCGTGAGTTCAGTCCAAAATGGTCGCAACATTTTCAAAAAGTACTTATGGGTCGAAAACGGACACCGTGTGCAAAAGTTACGCTCAATTCATTGTACGCCGACTCTCCAAGCGTTCCAAATATGCAAGTGCTAATTCTTTCGAAAAATGACTGAAAACACTCGTATGTCACGATGAAGTCATGAGTTCAATCCAAAACGGTAGCTACATTTCCAAAAAGTACTTATGGGGCCAAAACGGCGCCGTTTGCAAATGTTACGCTCAATTCTTTGAACGCCGACAATCCAAGTGTTCCAAATATAAATGTGCTCAATCTTCCGAAAAATGGCCAAAATCAATTATACGTCACGACGAAGACGTGAGTTCAATCCAAAATGGTCGCTACATTTCCAAAAAGTACTTATGGGCCAAAAACGGACACCGGGTGCAAAAGTTACGCTCAATTCTTCGTACGCCGACTCTCCAAGCGTTCCAAATATGCAAGTGCTAATTCTTTCGAAAAATGGCTGAAATCACTCGTATGTCACGATGAAGTCACGAGTTCAATCCAAAACGGTCGCTACATTTCCAAAAAGTACTTATGTGCCGAAAACGGACACCGTGTGCAAAAGTTACGCTCAATTCTTCGAACGCCGACTCTCCAAGCGTTCCAAATATGCAAGTGCTCATTCTATCAAAAAATGGCTGAAATCACTCGTACCTCACGAAGAAGTGGTGAGTTCAATCCAAAACGGTCGCTACATTTCCAAAAAGTACTTATGGGCCCAAAACGGACACCGTGTACAAAAGTTACGCTCAATTCTTCGTACGCCGACTCTCCAAGCGTTCCAAATATGCAAGTGCTAATTCTTTCGAAAAATGACTGAAATCACTCGTATGTCACGATGAAGTCATGAGTTCAATCCAAAACGGTAGCTACATTTCCAAAAAGTACTTATGGGGCCATAACGGCGCCGTTTGTAAATGTTACGCTCAATTCTTTGAACGCCGACAATCCAAGTGTTCCAAATATAAATGTGCTCAATCTTCCGAAAAATGGCCAAAATCAATTATACGTCACGACGAAGTCGTGAGTTCAATCCAAAATGGTCGCTACATTTCCAAAAAGTACTTATGGGCCAAAAACGGACACCGGGTGCAAAAGTTACGCTCAATTCTTCGTACGCCGACTCTCCAAGCGTTCTAAATATGCAAGTGCTAATTCTTTCGAAAAATGGCTGAAATCACTCGTATGTCACGATGAAGTCACGAGTTCAATCCAAAACGGTCGCTACATTTCCAAAAAGTACTTATGTGCCGAAAACAGACACCGTGTGCAAAAGTTATGCTCAATTCTTCGAACGCCGACTCTCCAAGCGTTCCAAATATGCAAGTGCTCATTTTATCAAAAAATGGCTGAAATCACTCGTACATCACGACGAAGTGGTGAGTTCAATCCAAAACGGTCGTTACATTTCCAAAAAGTACTTATGGGCCCAAAACGGACACCGTGTGCAAAAGTTACGCTCAATTTTTCGTACGCCGACTCTCCAAGCGTTCCAAATATGCAAGTGCTCATTCTTTCGAAAAATGGCCGAAATTACTCTTGCGTCATGATGAAGTCGTGAGTTCAATCCAAAACGTCCCTACTTTTCTAAAAAGTACTTATGGGGCCAAAAGGGACGCCGTTTTCAGAAGTTACGCTCAATTCTTCGAACGTCGACAATCCAAGCGTTCCAAATATGCAAGTGCTCATTCTTTCGAAAAATGGTCGAAATCACTCTTGCGTCACGATGAAGTCGTGAGTTCAATCCAAAACGGTCCCTACATTTCTAAAAAGTACTTATGGGGCCAAAAGGGACGCCATTTGCAAAAGTTACGCTAAATTCTTCGAACGTTGAAAATCCAAGCAGTCCAAATATAAAAGTGCTCATTCTTCCAAAAAATGGTCGAAATCCCTCATACGTCACGACGAAGTTGTGAGCTCAATCCAAGACGGTCGCTACATTTCCAAAAAGTACTTGTGGGCCCAAAACGGACACCGTGTGCAAAAGTTACGCTCAATTCTTCATACGCCGACTCTCTAAGCGTTCCAAAAATGCAAGTGCTCATTCTTTCGAAAAATGGTCAAAATCCCTCGTACAACACGATGAAGTCGTGAGTTCAATCCAAAATGGTCGCTACATTTCCAAAAAGTACTTATGGGCCCATAACGGACACCGCGTACAAAAGTTACACTCAATTCTTCGTACGTCGACTCTCCAAGTGTTCCAAATATGCAAGTGCTCATTCTTTTGAAAAATGGCCGAAATCACTCGTACATCACGATGAAGTCGTGAGTTCAATCCAATATTGCTGCTACATTTCCAAAAAGTACTTATGGGGCCAAAACGGACGTCGTTCGCAAAAGTTACGCTCAATTCTTCGTACGTCGATTCTCCAAGCGTTCCAAATATGCAAGTGCTCATTCTTAGAAAAAAGGTCAAAATCCCTCATACGTCACGACGAAGTTTTGAGTTCAATCCAAAACGGTCGCTACATTTCCAAAAAGTACTTGTGGGCCCAAAATGAACACCGTGTGCAAAAGTTACGCTCAATTCTTCGTACGCCGACTCTCCTAGCGTTCCAAATATGTAAGTGGTCATTCATTCGAAAAATGGCCGAAATCACTCTTACGTCATGTTGAAGTCATGAGTTCAATCCAAAACGGTCGCTACACTTAGAAAAAGTACTTATGGGGCCAAAGCGGACACCGTGTGCAAAAGTTATGCTCAATTCTTCGTACGCCGACTCTCCAAGTGTTGCAAATATGCAAGTGCTCATTCTTCAAAAAAAGGTCAAAATCCCTCATACGTCAAATATGCAAGTGCTCCTTCTTTCGAAAAATTGCCGAAATCACTCGGACGTCACGATGAAGTCGGAGTTCAATCCAAAACGGTCGCTACATTTCCAAAAAGTACTTATGGGGCCAAAACGGACACCGTGTGCAAAAGTTACTCTGAATTCTTCGTACGCCGACTCTCCAAGTGTTCCAAATATGCAAGTGCTCCGTCTTTTGAAAAATTGCCGAAATCGCTCGTACGTCACGATGAAGTCGTGGGTTCAATCCAAAACGGCCGCTACATTTCCAAAAAGTATTTTTGGGGCCTAAACGGACGCCGTTTTCAAAAGTTACGCTCAATTCTTCGAACGCCGACAATCCAACCGATCCAAATATAAAATTGTTTATTTTTCCAAAAAATGGCTGAAATCCCTCATACGTCACGACGAAGTTGTGAGTTCAATCCAAAACGGTCGCTACATTTCCAAAAACTACTTATGGGCCCAAAACGGACACCGTGTGCAAAAGTTACGCTCAATTCTTCGTCCGCTGACTCTCCAAGCGTTCCAAATATGCAAGTGGTCAATCTTTTGAAAAATGGCTGAAATCACTCGTACGTCACGATGAAGTCATGAGTTCAATCCCAAACGATCGCTACATTTTCGAAAAGTACTTATGGGCCCAAAACGGACACCGTGTGCAAAAGTTACGCTCAATTCTTCATACGCCGGCTCTCCAAGCGTTCCAAATTTGCAAGTGCTCATTCTTCCGAAAAATGGCCGAAATCCCTCATACGTCACATTAAAGTCGGGAGTTCAATCCAAAACAGTCGCAACATTTCCAAAAAGTACTTATGGGGCCAAAACGGACGCCGTTTGCAAAAGTTACGCTCAATTCTTCGAACGCCGACAATCCAAGGGTTCCAAATATGCAAGGGCTCATTCTTTCGAAAAATGGCCGAAATCACTCGTACGTCACGATGAAGTCATGAGCTCAATTCAAAACGGTCGCTACATTTCCAAAAAGTACTTATGTGGCCAAAACGGACGCCGTTTGCAAAAGTTACGCTCAATTCTTCGAACGCCAACAATCCAAGCGTTCCAAATATAAAAGCGCTCATTCCTCCTAAAAATGGCCGAAATCCCTCATACGTCACGACGAAGTGGTGAGTTCAATCGAAAATGGTCGCTACATTTCCAAAAAGTACTTATGGGCCGAAAATGGACACCGTTTGCAAAAGTTACGCTCAATTCTTCGTACGCCGACTCTCCAAGCGTTCCAAATATGCAAGTGCTCATTCTTTCGAAAAAAGCCTGAAATCACTCTTACATCACAATGATGTCCAGATTTCAATCCAAAACGGTCGTTACATTTCCAAAAAGTACTTATGGGGCCAAAACGGATGCCTTTTGCAAAAGTTACGCTCAATTCTTCGAACGCCGACAATCCAAGCGTTCCAAATACAAAAGTGCTCATTCTTCCAAAAAATGGCCGAAATACCTCATACATGACGATGAAGTGGTGAGTTCAATCCAAAACGGCCGCTACATTTCTGAAAAGTACTTATGGGGCCAAAACGAACGCCGTTTGCAAAAGTTACGCTCAATACTTCGAACGCCGACAATCCAAGTGTTCCAAACATAAAAGTGCTCATTCTTCCAAAAAATGGTCAAAATCCCTCATACATCACGACGAAGTGGTGAGTTCAATCCAAAACGGTCGCTACATTTCCAAAAAGTACTAATGGGCCCAAAACGGACACCGTTTGCAAAAGTTACGCTCAATTCTTCGTACGCCGACTCTCGAAGCTTTCCGAATATGCAAGGGTTCATACTTTCGAAAAATGGTCGAAATTCCTCATACGTCACAATAAAGTCATAACTTCAATCCAAAACGGTTGCTACATTTCTAAAAAGTACTTATGGGCCCAAAACGGACGCCGTTTGCAAAACTTACGCTCAATTCTTCGAACGCTGACATTCCAAGCGTTCCAAATGTAAAAGTGCTCATTCTTTCAAAAAATGACTGAAATCACTCGTACGTCATGATGAAGTCATGAGTTCAATCCAAAACGGTCGCTACATTTCCAAAAAGTACTTATGGAGCCAAAACAGACGCCGTTTGCAAAAGTTGCGCTCAATTCTTCGAACGCCAACAATCCAAGTACTCCAAATATAAATGTGCTCATTCTTCCGAAAAATGGCCAAAAGCTATTATACGTCACGACGAAATCGTGAGTTCAATCCAAAACGGTCGCTACATTTGCAAAACGTACTTATGGGCCGAAAACGGACACCGTGTGCAAAAGTTACGCTCAATTCTTCGAACGCCGACTCTCCAAGGATTCAAATATGCAAGTGCTCATTCTTTTGAAAAATGGCCGAAATCCCTCATACGTCACAATGAAGTGGTGAGTTCAATCCAAAACGGTTGCTACAGTTCTGAAAAGTACTTATAGCCCGAAAATGGACGCCGTTTGCAAAAGTTACGCTCAATTCTTCGAACGCCGACAATCCAAGCGTTCCAAATATAAAAGTGTTCATTCTCTGAAAAATGGCGGAAATCACTTATACATCACGACGAAGTCATGAGTTCAATCCAAAACGGTCGCTACATTTCCAAAAACTACTTATGGGCCCAAAACGGACACTGTGTGCAAAAGTTACGCTCAATTCTTCGTACGCCGACTCTCCAAGCGTTCCAAATATGCAAGGGCTCATTCTTTTGAAAAATGGCTGAAATCACTCGTACTTCACGATGAAGTCGTGAGTTCAATCCAAAATGGTCGCTACATTTCCAAAAAGTGCTTACGGGGCCAAAACGGATGCCGTTTGCAAAAGTTACGCTCAATTCTTCGAACGCCGACTCTCCAAGCGTTCCAAATATGCAAGTGCTCATTCTATCGAAAAATGGCCGAAATCAATCGTACATCACGATGAAGTGGTGAGTTCAATCCAAAACGTTCGCTACATTTCCAAAAAGTACTTATGGTCCCAAAACGAACACCGCGAGCAAAAGTTACGCTTAATTCTTCGTACGTCGACTCTCCAAGTGTTCCAAATATGCAAGTGCTCATTCTTTCGAAAAATGTCCGAAATCACTCTTACATCACGATGAAGTCGTGAGTTCAATCCAAAACGGTCGCTACATTTCCAAAAAGTACTTATGGGCCCATAACGGATATCGTGTACAAAAGTTTCGCTCAATTCTTCGTGCGCCGACTCTCCAAGTGTTCCAAGTATGCAAGTGCTCATTCTTTTGAAAAATGGCCGAAATCACTTGTACGTCACGATGAAGTCGTGAGTTCAATCCAAAACGGTCGCTACATTTCCAAAAAGTACTTATGGGCCCAAAACGGACACCGTGTGCAAAAGTTACGCTCAATTCTTCGTACGCCGACTCTCCAAGCGTTCCAAATATGCAAGTGCTCATTCTTTCGAAAAATGTCCGAAATCAATCGTACATCACGACGAAGTGGTGAGTTCAATCCAAAACGTTCGCTACATTTCCAAAAAGTACTTATGGTCCCAAAATGGACACCGTGTACAAAAGTTTCGCTTAATTCTTCGTGCGCCGACTCTCCAAGTGTTCCAAGTATGCAAGTGCTCATTCTTTTGAAAAATGGCCGAAATCACTTGTACGTCACGATGAAGTCGTGAGTTCAATCCATAACGGTCGCTACATTTCCAAAAAGAACTTATGGTCCCAAAATGGACACCGTGTACAAAAGTTTCGCTCAATTCTTCGTACGCCGACTCTCCAAGCGTTCCAAATATGCAAGTGCTCATTCTATCGAAAAATGGCCGAAATCAATCGTACATCACGACGAAGTGGTGAGTTCAATCCAAAACATTCGTTACATTTCCAAAAAGTACTTATGGTCCCAAAATGGACACCGCGAGCAAAAGTTACGCTTAATTCTTCGTACGCCGACTCTCCAAGCGTTCCAAATATGCAAGTGCTCATTCTTTCGAAAAATGTCCGAAATTACTCTTACATCACGATGAAGTCATGAGTTCAATCCAAAATGGTCGCTACATTTCCAAAAAGTAGTTATGGGCCCATAACAGACATCGTGTACAAAAGTTTCGCTCAATTCTTCGTGCGCCGACTCTCCAAGTGTTCCAAGTATGCAAGTGCTCATTCTTTTGAAAAATGGCCGAAATCACTTGTACGTCACGATGAAGTCGTGAGTTCAATCCAAAACGGCTGCTACATTTCCAAAAAGTACCTATGGGGCTAAAACGGACGTCGTTTGCAAAAGTTACGCTCAATTCTTCGTACGCCGACTCTCCAAGCATTCCAAATATGCAAGTGCTCATTCTATCGAAAAATGGCTGAAATCACTTGTACGTCACGACGAAGTGGTGAGTTCAATCCAAAATGTTCGCTACATGTCCAAAAAGTACTTATGGGCCCAAAACGGACACCGTGTGCAAAAGTTACGCCCAATTCTTCGTACGTCGACTCTCCAAGCGTTCCAAATATGCAAGTGCTCATTCTTTCGAAAAATGGCCGAAATCACTCTTACGTCATGATGAAGTCGTGAGTTCAATCCAAAACAGTCGCTACACATCGAAAAAGTACTTATGGGGCCAAAACGGACACCGTGTGCAAAAGTTAACGCTCAATTCTTCGTACGCCGACTCTCCAAGTGTTCCAAATATGCAAGTGCTCCTTCTTTCGAAAAATTGCCGAAATCACTCGTACGTCATGATGAAGTCGTGAGTTCAATCCAAAACGGCCGCTATATTTCCAAAAAGTATTTTTGGGGACTAAACGGACGCCGTTTTCAAAAGTTACGCTCAATTCTTCGAACGCCGACAATCCAAGCGATCCAAGTATAAAATTGGTTATTCTTCCAAAAAATGGCTGAATTCCCTCATACGTCACGACGAAGTTGTGAGTACAATCCAAAACGGTCGCTACATTTCCAAAAACTAATTATGGGCCCAAAACGGACACCGTGTGCAAAAGTTACGCTCAATTCTTCGTCCGCTGACTCTCCAAGCGTTCCAAATATGCAAGTGGTCAATCTTTCGAAAAATGGCTGAAATCACTCGTACGTCACGATGAAGTCATGAGTTCAATCCCAAACTATCGCTACATTTCCGAAAAGTACTTATGGGCCCAAAACGGACACCGTGTGCAAAAGTTACGCTCAATTCTTCATACGCCGACTCTCCAAGCGTTCCAAATTTGCAAGTGCTCATTCTTTCGAAAAATGACCGAAATCCCTCATACGTCACATTGAAGTCGGGAGTTCAATCTAAAACAGTCGCAACATTTCCAAAAAGTACTTATGGGGCCAAAACGGACGCCGTTTGCAAAAGTTACGCTCAATTCTTCGAATGCCGACAATCCAAGCGTTCCAAATATGCAAGGGCTCATTCTTTCGAAAAATGGCTGAAATCACTCGTACGTCATGATGAAGTCATGAGCTCAATCCAAAACGGTCTCTACATTTCCAAAAAGTACTTATGGGGCCAAAACGGACGCCGTTTGCAAAAGTTACGCTCAATTCTTCGAACGCCAACAATCCAAGCGTTCCAAATATAAAAGCGCTCATTCCACCTAAAAATGGCTGAAATCCCTCATACGTCACGACGAAGTGGTGAGTTCAATCCAAAACGGTCGCTACATTTCCGAAAAGTACTTATGGGCCCAAAACGGACACCGTGTGCAAAAGTTACGCTCAATTCTTCGTACGCCGACTCTCCAAGCGTTCCAAATATGCAAGTGCTCATTCTTTCGAAAAAAGCCTGAAATCACTCATACGTCACGATGAAATCATGAGTTCAATCCAAAACAGTCGCTACATTTTCGAAAAGTACTTATAGGGCCAAAACGGACGCCGTTCACAAAAGTTACGCACAATTCTTCGAACGCCGACAATCCAAGTGTTCCAAATATGCAAGTGCTCATTCTTTCAAAAAATGGCTAAAATCACTCGTACGTCACGATGAAGTCATGTGTTCAATTCAAAACAGTCGCTACATTTCCAAAAAGTACTTATGGGGCTAAAACGGACGCCGTTTCCAAAAGTTACACTCAATTCTTCGAACGTCGACAATCCAAGCGTTCGAAATATAAAAGTGCTCATTCTCCCGAAAATGGCGAAAATCCCTCATACATCACGACGAAGTGATGTGTTCAATCCAAAACGATCGCTACATTTCCAAAAAGTACTTATGGGCCGAAAACGGACACCGTGTGCAAAAGTTACGCTCAATTCTTCATACGCCGACTCTCCAAGCGATCCAAATATGCAAGTGCTCATTCGTTCGAAAAATGGTCGAAATCACCCTTCCGTCATGATGAAGTCATGAGTTCAATCCAAAATGGTCGCTACATTTCTACAAAGTACTTATGGGGCTAAAACGGACGCCGTTTATAAAAGTTACGCTCAATTCTTCGAACGTCGACAATCCAAGCGTTCCAAATATAAAAGTGCTCACTCTTCCAAAAAATGGTCGAAATCTCTCATACGTCACGACGAAGTAGTGAGTTCAATCGAAAACGGTCGCTACATTTCTGAAAAGTACTTATGGCCCCAAAATGGACGACGTTTGCAAAAGTTATGCTCAATTCTTCGAACGCCGACAATCCAAGCGTTCCAAATATAAAAGTGCTCATTCTTTCGAAAAATGGCCGAAATCACTAATACGTCACGACGAAGTCATGAGTTCAATCCAAAACGGTCGCTAAATTTCTAAAAAGTACTTATGGGCCCATAACAGACACCGTGTGCAAAAGTTACGCTCAATTCTTCGTACGCCGACTCTCGAAGTGTTCCAAATATGCAAGTGCTCAATCTTTTGAAAAATGGCCGAAATCACTCGTACGTCACGATGAAGTCGTGAGTTCAATCCAAAACGGCTGCCACATTTCCGAAAAGGACTTATGGGGCCAAAACGGACGTCGTTTGCAAAAGTTACGCTCAATTCTTCGTACGTCGACTCTCTAAGCGTTCCAAATATGCAAGTGCTCATTCTATCGAAAAATGGTCGAAATCACTCGTACATCACGACGAAGTGGTGAGTTCAATCCAAAACGGTCGCTACATTTTCAAAAAGTACTTATGGGCCCAAAATGGACACCGTGTGCAAAAGTTACGCTCAATTCTTCGTACGTCGACTCTCCAAGCGTTCCAAATATGCAAGTGCCCATTCTTTCGAAAAATGGTCGAAATTCCTCATACATCACGATAAGGTCATGAGTACAATCCAAAACGGTTGCTACATTTCTGAAAAGTACTTATGGGCCCAAAACGGACGACGTTTGCAAAACTTATGCTCAATTCTTTGAACGCTGACATTCCAAGCGTTCCAAATGTAAAAGTGCTCATTCTTTCAAAAAATGACTGAAATCACTCGTACGTCTCGATGAAGTCATGAGTTCAATCCAAAACGGTCGCTACATTTCCAAAAAGTACTTATGGGGCCAAAACGTACACCATTTGCAAAAGTTACACTCAATTCTTCGAACGTCGACAATCCAAGCGCTCAAAATATAAATGTGCTCATTCTTCCAAAAAATGGCCAAAATCAATTATACGTCACGACGAAGTCGTGAGTTCAATTCAAAATGGTCGCTACATTTCCAAAAAGTACTTATGGGCAGAAAAAGGACACCGTGTGTAAAAGTTACGCTCAATTCTTCAAACGCCGACTCTCCAAGGGTTCCAAATATGCAAGTGCTCATTCTTTCGAAAAATGGCCGAAATCCCTCACACGTCACGATGAAGTCATGAGTTCAATCCAAAACGGTTGCTACATTATTGAAAAGTACTTATGGCCCGAAAATGGACCCCATTTGCAAAAGTTACGCTCAATTCTTCGAACGCCGACAATCCAAGCTTTCCAAATATAAAAGTGCTCATTCTTTCGAAAAATGGTGGAAATCACTTATACATCACGACGAAGTCGTGAGTTCAATCCAAAACGATTGCTACATTTCCAAAAAGTACGTATGGGCCAAAAACGGACACTGTGTGGAAAAGTTACGCTCAATTCTTCGTACACCGACTCTCCAAGCGTTCCAAATATGCAAGGGCTCATTCTTTTGAAAAATGGCTGAAATCACTCGTACTTCACGATGAAGTCGTGAGTTCAATCCAAAATGGTCGCTACATTTCCAAAAATTACTTACGGGGCCAAAACGGACGCCGTTTGCAAAAGTTACGCTCAATTCTTTGAACGCCGACTCTCCAAGCGTTCCAAATATGCAAGTGCTCATTCTATCGAAAAATGGCAGAAATCACTCGTACATCACGACGAAGTGGTGAGTTCAATCCAAAACGTTCGCTACATTTCCAAAAAGTACTTATGGTCCCAAAATGGACACTGCGTGCAAAAGTTACGCTTAATTCTTCGTACGCCAACTCTCCAAGCGTTCCAAATATGCAAGTGCTCATTCTTTCGAAAAATGTCCGAAATCACTCTTACGTCACGACGAGGTCGTGAGTTCAATCCAAAACGGTCGCTACATTTCCAAAAAGTACTTATGGGCCCATAATGGACACCGTGTTCAAAAGTTATGCTCAATTCTTCGTGCGCCGACTCTCCAAGTGTTCCAAATATGCAAGTGCTCATCCTTTTGAAAAATGGCTGAAATCACTCGTATGTCACGATGAAGTCGTGAGTTCAATCCAAAATGGCTGCTACATTTCCAAAAAGTACCTATGGGGCCAAAACGGACGTCGTTTGCAAAAGTTACGCTCAATTCTTCGTACGCTGACTCTCCAAGCGTTCCAAATACGCAAATGCTCATTCTATCGAAAAATGGCCGAAAACACTTGTACGTCTCGACGAAGTGGTGAGTTCAATCCAAAATGTTCGCTACATTTCTGAAAAGTACTTACGAGCCGAAAACGGAAACCGTGTGCAAAAGTTACGCTCAATTCTTCGTACGCCGACTCTCCAACCGATCCAAATATGCAAGTTCTCATTCTTTTGAAAAATGGCCGAAATCACCCTTCCGTCACGATGATGTCGTGAGTTCAATCCAAAATGGTCCCTACATTTCTAAAAAGTACTTATGGGGCTAAAACGAACGCCGTTTACAAAAGTTAAGCTCAATTCTTCGAAAGTTGACAGTCCAAGCGTTCCAAATATAAAAGTGCTCATTCTTCCAAAAAATGGTCGAAATCCCTCACACGTCACGACGAAGTAGTGAGTTCAATCCAAAATGGTCGCTACATTTCTGAAAAGTACTTATGGTCCCAAAACGGACACCGCGTGCAAAAGTTACGCTTAATTCTTCGTACGCCGACTCTCCAAGCGTTCCAAATATGTAAGTGCCCATTCTTTCGAAAAATGTCCGAAATCACTCTTACGTCATGATGAAGTCGTGAGTTCAATCCAAAACGGTCGCTACATTTCCAAAAAATACTTATGGGCCCATAACGGACACCGTGTACAAAAGTTACGCTCAATTCTTCGTGCCTCGACTCTCCAAGTGTTCCAAATATGCAAGTGCTCATTCTTTTGAAAAATGGCCAAAATCACTCGTACGTCATGATGAAGTCCTTAGTTCAATCCAAAACGGCTGCTACATTTCCAAAAAGGACCTATGGGGCCAAAACGGACGTCGTTTGCAAAAGTTACGCTCAATTCTTCGTACGCCGACTCTCCAAGCGTTCCAAATATGCAAGTGCTCATTCTATCGAAAAATGGCTGAAATCACTTGTACATCACGACGAAGTGGTGAGTTCAATCCAAAATGTTCGCTACATGTCCAAAAAGTACTTATGGGCCCAAAACGGACACCGTGTGCAAAAGTTACCCTTAATTCTTCGTACGTCGACTCTCCAAGCGTTCCAAATACGCAAGTGCTCATTCTTTCGAAAAATGGCCGAAATCACTCTTACGTCATGATGAAATCGTGAGTTCAATCCAAAACAGTCGCTAAACATCGAAAAAGTACTTATGGGGCCAAAACGGACACCGTGTGCAAAAGTTAATGCTCAATTCTTCGTACGCCGACTCTCCAAGTGTTCCAAATATGCAAGTGCTCCTTCTTTCGAAAAATTGCCGACATCACTTGTACGTCACGATGAAGTCGTGAGTTCAATCCAAAACGGCCGCTACATTTCCAAAAAGTATTTTTGGGGCCTAAACGGACGCCGTTTTCAAAAGTTACGCTCAATTCTTCGAACGCCGACAATCCAAGCGATCCAAATATAAAATTGTTTATTCTTCCAAAAAATGGCTGAAATCCCTCATACGTCACGACGAAGTTGTGAGTTCAACCCAAAACGGTCGCTACATTTCCAAAAACTACTTATGGGCCCAAAACGGACACCGTGTGCAAAAGTTACGCTCAATTCTTCGTCCGCTGACTCTCCAAGCGTTCCAAATATGGAAGTGATCAATCTTTCGAAAAATGGCTGAAATCACTCGTACGTCACGATGAAGTCATGAGTTCAATCCCAAACGGTCGCTACATTTCCAAAAAGTACTTATGGGCCCAAAACGGACACCGTGTGCAAAAGTTATGCTCAATTCTTCGTACGCCGACTCTCCAAGCGTTCCAAATTTGCAAGTGCTCATTCTTCCAAAAAATGGCCGAAATCCCTCATAGGTCACATTGAAGTCGGGAGTTCAATCCAAAACAGTCGCAACATTTCCAAAAAGTACTTATGGGGCCAAAACGGACGACGTTTGCAAAAGTTACGCTCAATTCTTCGAACGCCGACAATCCAAGCGTTCCAAATATGCAAGTGCTCATTCTTTCGAAAAATGGCTGAAATCACTCGTACGTCACGATGAAGTCATGAGCTCAATCCAAAACGGTCGCTACATTTCCAAAAAGTACTTATGTGGCCAAAACGGACGCCGTTTGCAAAAGTTACGCTCAATTCTTCGAACGCCAACAATCCAAGCGTTCCAAATATAAAAGTGCTCATTCCTCCTAAAAATGGTCGAAATCCCTCATACGTCTTGACGAAGTGGTGAGTTCAATCCAAAACGGTCGCTACATTTCCAAAAAGTACTTATGGGCCGAAAACGGACACCGTGTGCAAAAGTTACGCTCAATTCTTCGTACGTCGACTCTCCAAGCGTTCCAAATATGCAAGTGCTCATTCTTTCGAAAAATGCCTGAAATCACTCGTACGTCACGATGAAGTCATGAGTTCAATCTAAAACGGTTGCTACATTTTTGAAAAGTACTTATAGGGCCAAAACGGACGCCGTTTGCAAAAGTTACGCACAATTCTTCGAACGCCGACAATCCAAGCGTTCCAAATATGCAAGTGCTCATTCTTTCAAAAAATGGCTGAAATCACTCGTACGTCACGATGAAGTCATGACTTCAATCCAAAACGGTTGCTACATTTCTGAAAAGTACTTATGGCCCGAAAATGGACGCCGTTTGCAAAAGTTACGCTCAATTCTTAGAACGCCGACAATCCAAGCGTTCCAAATATAAAAGTCCTCATTCTTTCGAAAAATGGTGGAAATCACTTATACATCACGACAAAGTCGTGAGTTCAATCCAAAACGGTCGCTACATTTCCAAAAAGTATGTATGGGCCCAAAACGGACACTGTGTGCAAAAGTTACGCTCAATTCTTCGTACGCTGACTCTCCACGCGTTCCAAATATACAAGGGCTCATTCTTTTGAAAAATGGCTAAAAGCACTCGTACATCACGATGAAGTCGTGTGTTCAATCCAAAATGGTCGTTACATTTCCAAAAATTACTTACGGGGCCAAAACGGACGCCGTTTGCAAAAGTTACGCTCAATTCTTCGAACGCCAACTCTCTAAGCGTTCCAAATATGCAAGTGCTCATTCGATCGAAAAATGGCCGAAATCACTCGTACATCACGACGAAGTGGTGAGTTCAATCCAAAACGTTCGCTACATTTCCAAAAAGTACTTATGGTCCCAAAACGGACACTGCGTGCAAAAGTTACGCTTAATTCTTCGTACGCCGACTCTCCAAGCGTTCCAAATATGCAAGTGCTCATTCTTTCGAAAAATGTTCGAAATCACTCTTACGTCACGAAGAAGTCGTGAGTTCAATCCAAAACGGTCGCTACATTTCCAAAAAGTACTTGTGGGCCCATAACGGACACCGTGTATAAAAGTTACGCTCAATTCTTCGTGCGCCGACTCTCCAAGTGTTCCAAATATGCAAGTGCTCATTCTTCTGAAAAATGGCCGAAATCACTCGTACGTCACGATGAAGTCGTGAGTTCAATCCAAAACGGCAGCTACATTTCCAAAAAGTACCTATGGGGCCAAAACGGACGTCGTTTGCAAAAGTTACGCCCAATTCTTCGTACGCCGACTCTCCAAGCGTTCCAAATATGCAAGTGCTCATTCTATCGAAAAATGGCCGAAAACACTTGTACGTCACGACGAAGTGGTGAGTTCAATCCAAAATGTTCGCTACATTTCCAAAAAGTACTTATGGGCCGAAAACGGACACTGTGTGCAAAAGTTACGCCCAATTCTTCGTACGCCGACTCTCCAAGCGATCCAAATATGCAAGTGCTCATTCTTTCGAAAAATGGCCGAAATCACCCTTCCTTCACGATGATGTGGTGAGTTCAATCCAAAATGGTCGCTACATTTCTAAAAAGTACTTATGGGGCTAAAACGGACGCCGTTTACAAAAGTTACGCTCAATTCTTCGAACGTTGACAATCCAAGCGTTCCAAATATAAAAGTACTCATTCTTCCAAAATATGGTCGAAATCCCTCATACGTCACGACAAAGTGGTGAGTTCAATCCAAAACGGTCGCTACTTTTCTGAAAAGTACTTATGGGGCCAAAACGGACGCCGTTTGCAAAAATTACGCTCAATACTTCGAACGCCGACAATCCAAGCGTTCCAAACATAAAAGTGCTCATTCTTCGAAAAAATGGTTAAAATCCCTCATACGTACCGACGAAGTGGTGAGTTCAATCCAAAACGGTCGCTACATTTCCAAAAAGTACTAATGGGCCCAAAACGGACACCGTTTGCAAAAGTTACGCTCAATTCTTCGCACGCCGACTCTCGAAGCTTTCCGAATATGCAAGGGTTCATACTTTCGAAAAATGGTCGAAATTCCTCGTACGTCACAATAAAGTCATGAGTTCAATCCAAAATGGTTGCTACATTTCTAAAAAGTACTTATGGACCCAAAACGGACGCCGTTTGCAAAACTTACGCTCAATTGTTCGAACGCCGACATTCCAAGCGTTCCAATTGTAAAAGTACTCATTCTTTCGAAAAATGACTGAAATCACTCATACGTCACGATGAAGTCATGAGTTCAATCTAATACGGTCGCTACATTTCCAAAAAGTACTTATGGGGCCAAAACGGACGCTGTTTGCAAAAGTTACGCTCAATTCTTCGAACGCCGACAATCCAAGCGCTCCAAATATAAATGTGCTCATTCTTCCGAAAAATGGCCAAAATCTATTATACGTCACGACGAAGTTGTGAGTTCAATCCAAAACGGTCGCTACATTTCCAAAAAGTACTTATGGGCCGAAAACGGACACCGTGTGCAAAAGTTACGCTCAATTCTTCGAACGCCGACTCTCCAAGGATTCCAAATATGCAAGTGCTCATTCTTTCGAAAAATGGCCGAAATCCCTCATACGTCACGATGAAGTGGTGAGTTCAATCCAAAACGGTTGCTACATTTCTGAAAAGTACTTATGGCCCGAAAATGGACGCCGTTTGCAAAAGCTACGCTCAATTCTTTGAACGTCGACAATCCAAGCGTTCCAAATATAAAAGTGCTCATTCTTTCGAAAAATGGCGAAAATCACTTATACATCACGATGAAGTCGTGAGTTCAATCAAAAACGGTCGCTACATTTCCAAAAATTACCTATGGGCCCAAAACAGACACTGTGTGCAAAAGTTACACTCAATTCTTCGTACGCCGACTCTCCAAGCGTTCCAAATATGCAAGGGCTCATTCTTTTGAAAAATGGCTGAAATCACTCGTACTTCACGATGAAGTCGTGAGTTCAATCCAAATTGGTCGCTACATTTCCAAAAAATACTTACGGGGCCAAAACGGACGCCGTTTGCAAAAGTTACGCTCAATTCTTCGAACAACGACTCTCCAAGCGTTCCATATATGCAAGTGCTAATTCTATCAAAAAATGGTTGAAATCACTCGTACATCATGACGAAGTGGTGAGTTCAATCCAAAACGGTCGCTACATTTTCAAAAAGTACTTATGGTCCCAAAACGGACACCGCGTGCAAAAGTTACGCTTAATTCTTCGTACGCCGACTCTCCAAGCGTTCCAATTATGCAAGTGCTCATTCTTTCGAAAAATGTCCAAAATCACTCTTACGTCACGATGAAGTCGCGAGTTCAATCCAAAACGTTCGCTACATTTCCAAAAAGTACTTATGGGCCCATAACGGACACCGTGTACAAAAGTTACGCTCAATTTTTCGTGCGCCGACTCTCCAAGTGTTCCAAATATGCAAGTGCTCATTCTTTCGTAAAATGGCTGAAATCACTCGTATGTCACGATGAAGTCTTGAGTTCAATCTAAAACAGCTACTACATTTCCAAAAAGTACTTATGGGGCCAAAATGGACGTCGTTTGCAAAAGTTACGCTCAATTCTTCGTACGCCGACTCTCCAAGCGTTCCAAATGTGCAAGTGCTCATCTATCGAAAAATGGCCAAAATCACTTGTACGTCACGACGAAGTGGTGAGTTCAATCCAAAATGTTCGCTACATTTCCAAAAAGTACTTATGGGCCCAAAACGGACACCGTGTGCAAAAGTTACGCTCAATTCTTCGTACGTCGACCCTCCAAGCGTTCCAAATATGCAAGTGCTCATTCTTTCGAAAAATGGCCAAAATCACTCTTACGTCATGATGAAGTCGTGAGTTCAATCCAAAACGGTCGCTACACTTCGAAAAAGTACTTATGGGGCCAAAACGGACACCGTGTGCAAAAGTTACGCTCAATTCTTCATACGCCGACTCTTCAAGTGTTCGAAATATGCAAGTGCTTCTTCTTTCGAAAAGTTGCCAAAATCACTTGTACGTCACGATAAAGTCGTGAGTTCAATCCAGAACGGCCGCTACATTTCCAAAAAGTACTTTTGGGGCCTAAACGGACGTCGTTTGCAAAAGTTACGCTCAGTTCTTCGAACGCCGACAGTCCAAGCGATCCAAATATAAAATTGCTTATTCTTCCAAAAAATGGCTGAAATCCCTCATACGTCATGACGAAGTTTTGAGTTCAATCCAAAACGGTCGCTATATTTCCAAAAACTACTTATGGGCCCAAAACGGACACCGTGTGCAAAAGTTACGCTCAATTCTTCGTCCGCTGACTCTCCAAGCGTTCCAAATATGCAAGTGGTCAATCTTTCGAAAAATGGCTGAAATCACTCGTACATCACGATGAAGTCATGAGTTCAATCCCAAACGATCGCTACATTTCCAAAAAGCACTTATGGGCCCAAAACGAACACCGTGTGCAAAAGTTACGCTCAATTCTTCGTACGCCGACTCTCCAAGCGTTCCAAAATTTGCAAGTGCTCATTCTTTCGGAAAATGGCCAAAATCCCTCATACATCACATAGAAGTTTTGAGTTTAATCCAAAATGGTCGCTACATTTTCATAAAGTACTTATGGGCCCAAAACGGACACCGTGTGCAAAAGTTACGCTCAATTCTTCGTACGCCGACTCTCCAAGCGGTCCAAATATTCAAGTGCTCATTCTTTCGAAAAATGGCTGAAATCACCCGTACGTCACGATGAAGTCGTGAGTTTAATCCAAAACGGTCGCTACATTTCCAAAAAGTACTTATGGGCCGAAAACGGCCACCATGTACAAAAGTTACGCTCAATTCTTCGTACGCCGACTCTCCAAGCGTTCCAAATATGCAAGTGCTCATTATTTCAAAAAATGGCAAAAATCCCTCATACGTCACGACGAAGTCGTGAGTTCAATCCAAAACGGTCGCTACAATTACAAAAAGTACTTATGGGGCCAAAACGAACGCCGTTTGCAAAAGTTACGCTCAATTCTTCGAACGTCGAAAATCCAAGCATTCCAAATATAAAAGTGCTCATTCTTCCGAAAAATGGCCAAAATCCCTCATAAGTCACGACGACGTTGTAAGCTTAAACCAAAACGGTCGCTACATTTTCAAAAAGTTCTTATGGTCCGAAAACGGACACTGTGTGCAAAAGTTACGCTCAATTCTTCGTACCCCGACTCTCCAAGCGTTCCAAATTTGCAAGTGCTCATTCTTTCGAAAAATGGTCGAAATCCCTCGTACATCACGACGAATCGTGTGTTCAGTCCAAAATGGTCGCTACATTTCTGAAAAGTACTTATGGGGCCAAAATGGATGCCGTTTGCAAAAGTTACGCTCAATTCTTCGAACGCCGACAATCCAAGCGTTCCAAATATACAAGTGCTCATTCTTCCAAAAAATGGCCAAAATCAATTATACGTCACGACATAGTCGTGAGTTTAATCCAAAATGGTCGCTACATTTTCAAAGAGTACTTATGGGCCGAAAACGGACTCTGTGTGCAAAAGTTACGCTCAATTCTTCGTACGCCGACTCTCCAAGCGTTCCAAATATGCAAGTGCTCATTCTTACGAAAAATGACTAAAATCACTCGTACGTCACGATGAAGTCATGAGTTCAATCCAAAATGGTCGCTACATTTTCAAAAAGTACTTATGGGGCCAAAATGGACGCCGTTTGCAAAAGTTAAGCTCAATTCTTCGAATGCCGACAATCCAAGCGTTCCAATATGCAAGTGCTCATTCTTTTGAAAAATGGCAGAAATCACTCGTACATCACGATGAAGTCATGAGTTCAATCCAAAACGGTCGCTACATTTCCAAAAAGTACTTATGGGCCGAAAACGGACACAGTGAGCAAAAGTTACGCTCAATTCTTCGTACGCCGACTCTCCAAGCGTTCCAAATATGCAAGTGCTAATTCTTTTGAAAAATGGCTGAAATCACTCGTACGTAACGATGAAGTCATGAGTTCAATCTAAAACGGTCGCTACATTTTCAAAAAGTACTTATGGGGCCAAAACGGACGCCGTTTGCAAAAGTTACGCTTAATTCCTCGAATGCCGACAATCCAAGCGTTCCAAATATGCAAGTGCTCATTCTTCTGAAAAATGGCTGAAATCACTCGTACGTCACGATGAAGTCATGAGTTCAATCCAAAACGGTCGCTACATTTCCAAAAAGTACTTATGGAGACAAAACGGACGCCGTTTGCAAACGTTACGCTCAATTCTTCGAACGCCGACAATCTAAGCGTTCCAAATATAAAAGTGATCATCCTCCCGAAAAATGGCCGAAATCCCTCATACGTCACGACGAAATTGTGAGTTTAATCCAAAACGGTCGCTACATTTTCAAAAAGTACTTATGGGCCGAAAACGGACACCGCGTGCAAAAGTTACGCTCAATTCTTCGTACGCCGACTCTCCAAGCGTTCCAAATATGCAAGTACTCATTCTTTCGAAAAATGGCCAAAATCACTCTTACGTCGCGATGAAGTCATGATTTCAATCCAAAACGGTCGTTACATTTCCAAAAAGTACTTATGGGGCCAAAACGGATGCCGTTTGCAAAAGTTACGCTCAATTCTTCGAACGCCGACAATCCAAGCGTTCCAAATATAAAAGTGCTCATTCTTCCAAAAAATGGCCGAAATCCCTCATATGTCACGTCGAAGTGGTGAGTTCAATCCAAAACAGTCGCTACATTTCTGAAAACTACTTATGGGGCCAAAACGGATGCCGTTTGCAAAGGTTACGCTCAATTCTTCGAACGCCGACAATCCAAGCGTTCTAAATAAAAAAGTGCTCATTCTTCGAAAAAATGGTCAAAATCCCTCATACGTCACGACGAAGTTGTGAGTTCAATCCAAAACGGTCGCCACATTTCCAAAAAGTACTTATGGGCCTAAAACGGACACCGTACGCAAAAGTTACGCTCAATTCTTCGTACGCCGACTCTCCAAGCGTCCCAAATATGCAAGTGCTCATTCTTTCGAAAAATAGCTGAAATCCCTCGTACGTCACGATAAAGTCGTGAGTTCAATTCAAAACGGTTGCTACATTTCTAAGTAGTACTTATGGGCCCAAAACGGACGCCGTTTGCAAAAGTTACACTCAATTCTTCGAACGCTGACAATCCAAGTGTTCCAAATGTAAAAGTGCTCATTCTTTAGAAAAATGGCTGAAATCACAAATACGTCACGACGAAGTCATGAGTTCAATCCAAAATGGTTGCTACATTTCCAAAAAGTACTTA
>NW_019258073.1:0-1093 GCF_002742605.1 Olea europaea var. sylvestris
TTCCAAATATAAAAGTGCTCATTCTTTCGAAAAATGGCCGAAATCCCTCGAACGTCATGACGAAGTAGTGAGTTCAATCCAGAACATTCGCTACATTTCCAAAAAGTACTTATGGGCCCAAAACGAACACTATGTGCAAAAGTTACGCTCAATTCTTCGTACGCCGACTATCCAAGCTTTCCAAAAATGCAAGTGCTCATTCTTTTGAAAAATGGCTAAAATCCCTCAAACGTCATGATGAAGCAGACAACTCAATCCAAAATGGTCGCTACATTTTTAAAAAGTACGTATGGGCCCAAAATGGACAACGTGTACAAAAGTTACGCTCAATTCTTCTTACGCCGACTCTCGAAGCGTTCCAAATATGCAAGTGCTCATTCATTCAAAAAATGGCAGAAATCCCACAAACGTCACGACGAAGTGGAGAGCTCAATCGAAAACGGTCGCTACATTTCCAAACAGTACTTATGGCCCCAAAACGGACACCATGTGCAAAAGTTACGCTCAATTCTTCGTACGAGACTATCCAAGCGTTCCAAATATAAATGTGCTCATTCTTTCGAAAAATGGCCAAAATCCCATGAACATCACGACAAAGTCTTGAGTTCAATCCAAAACGGTCGCTACATTTCCAAAAAGTACTTATGGGCCCGAAACGGACATCGTGTGCAAAAGTTACGCTCAATTCTTCGTGCGCCGACTATCCAAGCTTTCAAGAAATGCAAGTGCTCACCCTTTCGAAAAATGGCTGAAATCCCTCAAATGTCATGACGAAGCGGAGAGCTCAATCCAAAACGGTTGCTATATTTCCAAAAAGTACTTATGGGCCCAAAACGGACACCGTGTGCAAAAGTTACGCTTAATTCTTCGTACGCCGACTATCCATGCGTTCCAAATATAAAAGTGCTCATTCTTTCGAAAAATGGCCGAAATCCCTCGAACTTCATGACGAAGTAGTGAGTTCAATCCAAAACGGACGCTACATTTCCAAAAAGTACTTATGGGCCCAGAACGAACACCGTGCGCAAAACTTACGCTCAATTCTTCGTACGCGGACTATCCAAGCTTTCCAAAATGCAAGTGCTCATTCTTT
>NW_019258074.1:0-1093 GCF_002742605.1 Olea europaea var. sylvestris
TTTTTTTTACAATGGGAACAAATTTCATCTCCAACACCAATAAATTATGTCCCTTTAATCGACAATTTTCATGCAAAACAAAGCCAAACGAACACCAAAAAATACTTTTATTTTGACGTTTTTCATGTGAAAAATTATACTAATCAAACACAATAATTTACAATTTTCAGGAAAATAATTTTTAGGCAATTCAATCCCCTGAAATTTATTTTCTAGGCAATTCAATTTCAACTTTGCAATCAAACGGACCCTAAATGCAAACTCTCGTAATCTTTTTGGTTAATAAATACGTGTTTTACAAGATTAATACATCCAAGTAATATGCCATTACTTGAATTTGGTATATTCCACCTATGATTAACATCTTAATTCTCTTGCAATATAAGAAAAGTACATAAAATTGTAGTGTTATTTTTCAAGGGCGCGTTTCGTATAGAACTGGACGGTACATTATACAAGATTTTAGCTTCTCTTTCTATGTTAACACGAATTTCTACCACACAAACGTGTAATAATTACATGACTCAATCAAAAGCATAGTAATTAAAACCTCCCAAACAAAGGGTTGTCTCCAAGCCTTCTATATTTACAATCCAATCTCAAAACGTGGTACATATAATACAAATAAAATGGATGGTCTTCATTCAAGAAGCGACGTGTCGAATAACAATACAGATCACAAGCAACTAAAGCAGCAAACACACCTTATGACTCACGAAAACGAAGCATATAATATACTTTAAAGACCGAGAAGGACTGGCAAAGTACCGGTCTCTATACCCGCTTCTAATTATTTGTACGGTGCTCTTCTGCCAAGATGATAGGGACCCGAAGCTTCGAATTTCATTGTGTTCAAACTCTACCAATTGGCTCAGTCCGGTCCTGAATGGCTAAACGCTCGGAAACATCAGCCAGTGACTTGAGGTTGCACTTGATCAAGGCCTCAACAAAGTAACATGTTTCATCTTTGGTGTTTCCATTGGGCACGTCTACCACAAATGACTCAATAACCATCGTCCCGGGCCTCCCATCAATGGTCTCTGGATGAACAGTGACAATGGAAGAGTAGTTCTGCAAAATTATTGAAGCAGAA
>NW_019258075.1:0-1093 GCF_002742605.1 Olea europaea var. sylvestris
ACCTAAGTAGATGTAGGCACGTTAACCTTACCTTAAAAATAACGACGCTTGTGCATTGCACGGGCAAAGGCTAATATAAGAAAAAATTATGTAATGAAAAAAAGAAGAAAAGATAGATCATACAATGGGTAAGGAGGAGTATTTAAAAAAGTTTAGGTCGAGCACTTCCTAACAATCTCTAAGCCCATGTTAAAATTTCAAAAGCGAGTTAAATTTCAACCTTATATGAGTATGACAATCACATCTCTAGCCTTTTCTTTACGACATTCATATCCCAATCTTTTAAAATCATGCACATGATATTCTCACATGATTAAAAATGCTATTTAGATGTTAAATCATATGCGAAACATACCAGATGTTTGATTGAAAGAATAAAGTTGCAAAATACTGTTTTCTTTATTTGAAAGCCAAATATTGACGGTTCAAATGACATCAAATATTGCTCTTCTTTGAAAGATTTATACTCTTTCGGTTAGATATAATGTGGGGTTTCATTAGCATTTAACATCTAAGTAAACATGTTGTCATGTTGGGACGTTGTGCGCACAATTGTTAAAAAGTTGGAGACGTGAGTGCACAAATAGAATGTTGGAGATATGATTTTCACACTATACCTTTAGGAATTTACCCAAATAATAGCAAAACATGTCAAGAAGCGAAACTTGCTCAATATGCAATTCAAACATTTGATATCAAGTAATGCTAATTAGTATCGGTGGCGTTAGAAGTTAGAAAACCAATTTAAGTGGAAGAATATGATAAGTCCAATTAACTTTACCAAACTGTTATTGCACCAATCCTTTTAATTACAAAACAAGCAAATCGATTGAGTTGTAGTAATTTGTCCAAGATTGTAATTTCTTAAATTGCAAGGGTAATTATAAGAGCATATGGAATGCATTCCATGGAATGCATCATATGTGAGATTAAAGTATAAAGACTTTCAATTTACATGACATAATGTTTAATAAGTAGAAAATCTAATGCTCCCGTTTGGCCTTCATTATTTGAAATATTTTAATTTTTGTAGTAGTATTTTTTTGCTGAATGAATTGTTGGGAAAAAAAACAAAAGGAAAGTGTTTTTTTTT
>NW_019258076.1:0-1093 GCF_002742605.1 Olea europaea var. sylvestris
ATGTTAGCATTAGTCTAGCTCTAATTTAAATCACAACCCAAGTTCAATACTCAATTATTCAAATTGTATTAAAGACACTACAATTATTAATTACTTTTTTCAAGACATTCATGGAATGTGAATATTTTATTGTTAAATTAGATATTCTATTTAATTCATGTTTGACTAAAATTCACTTATAAATATTAAGTAAATTTTATTACAGATAATTTGTATTGATTAGATCTAAAAGTAAATTACTTATTCTAGTAGTTAGAGACACTACGTATTTTTCTAAATTACATATGTTTTCATTCATTACTAATTCATATTTATAAAAAAAATACTTATTTTGACCATAAAGTAGATATTATGATCAAAATAAATAACTTACTATAGATTTGATATTGACAATAAAAAGAATATTTGTTAAAACTTTCAGTTTTTTGGAAAGACGGGTTGTCAAAGTTACTAGAAGAGTACTCATTAAGTAATTTTTTAAATGTTGATTGGTGGATATATATTTTTGCTTAATTATATCGTGATTTGTAGTTTATATTTTTCAAGGTAAGAATGATTTTCTATTTGGTAAAAAAATACAAAAATTTAGTGGATTATCTTAATGTGAGACATCTAAACTTTTTTTTATGTCATTGAGTGTTGTATACTTTTTATCGTGAATGTCACAAAAATAACCTCCAAAACTCGATTTCTTGTGGCGTAAGTTCATTCAAACTTCTTAAATTTCAATACATCCTAATATCATTTTCTGATTCCACCCCTAGACTAGGCGGTAATCATTTGCATGCATTGCTGATAATGTTTCATTGATTTTTCTCACATATATTTGCAGATATATGTTAACCCTAACATGCAAGCACTGATTAATGGAGTCTGGTGGCATCGAATGGGCAAATGACACTCAAAGAAGATCCAGTATGAGGGAAAGAACAATAATGAAGAATAAATATGTACAATTGAACTTCTGTAAAATAATAATAATAATTTGTTCTTTATTTGGTGTGAAATTTATTCCCTAATATGCCTCCACAAAATTGTGGTTCATTCAAGCAAATCAATCTTAAAATTCGCATGTCATTTTTTGAGTTTTAAT
>NW_019258077.1:0-1093 GCF_002742605.1 Olea europaea var. sylvestris
TCGGAAACAAAAATCGTGCCGGGGGCAATTTCGTCATTTTTCTCGACTGCATCGGAATGGGCTCAAATTTGACAGGTTTATCGGGAACAAAAATCGCTTCGGGGGTAATTTTGTCATTTTTCACGACTGTGTCGGAACGGCTAAAATTTGACTTGTTGATAGGAAACAAAAATAGCGCCGGGTGCAATTTCGTCATTTTTCATGACTGTGTGGGAATTGGCTAAAATTTGATTGGTTGATCGGAAACAAAAATCGCGGCGGGGGCAATTTCGTCATTTTTCTCGACTGTGTCGGAATTGGCTGAAATTTGACAAGTTGATCGGAAACAAAAAATCGCGCCGGGGGCAATTTCGTCATTTTTCACTACTGTGGAGGAACGGGCTAAAATTTGACAGGTTGATCAAAACAAAAAACCGCCGGGGGCAATTTCGTCATTTTCCCCGACTGTGTAGGAATGGACTAAAATTTGACAGGTTGATCCGAAACAAAAATCGAGCTGGTGGCGATTTCGTCATTTTTCGCGACTGTGTCGGAATGAGCTCAAATTTAACTGGTTGATTGGGAAGAAAACCACGCCGGGTGTAATTTCGTCATTTTTCGTGATTGTGTTGGAATTGGCTGAAATTTGACTTGTTGATCGGAAACAAAAACCGCGTCGGGGGCAATTTCGTCATTTTTCTCGACCGTGTCGGAATTGGCTGGAATTTGGCAGTTTGATCTGAAATAAAAATCCCTCCGAGGGTAATTTCGTCATTTTTCTCGACTGTGTCGGAATGGGCTCAAATTTGACAGGTTGATCGGAAACAAAAATCGCGCCGGGGCAATTGTGTCATTTTTCTCGACTGTGTCAAATTTGACTAATATTTGACAGGTTGAAGGGAAGCAAAAATCGCGCCAGGGGTAATTTCGTCATTTTTCTCGACTGTGTCGGAATGGCTTCAAATTTGACAGGTTGATCGGAAACAAAAATCGCGCCGGGGCAATGTCGCCATTTTTCGCGACTGTGTCGAAATGGGCTCAAATTTGACTTCTTGATAGGAAACAAAAATTGCGCCGGGTGTAACTTCGTCATTTTTCGCGACTGTGTCGGAAT
>NW_019258078.1:0-1093 GCF_002742605.1 Olea europaea var. sylvestris
CAAAACGGTCGCTACATTTCCAAAAAGTTCTTATGGGCCCAAAACGGACACCGTGTGTAAAAGTTACGCTCAATTCTTCTTACATCGACAATCCAAGTGTTCCAAATATGCAAGTACTCATTCTTTCGAAAAATGGCCGAAATCCCTCGTATGTCACGACGAAGTGGTGAGTTCAATCCAAAACGGTCGCTACATTTCCAAAAGGTACTTATGGGCCCAAAACGGACAACGTGTGTAAAATTTACACTCAATTCTTCGTATGCCGACAATCCATGTGTTCCAAGTATGCAAGCGCTCATTCTTTCGAAAAATGGCCAAAATCCCTCATACGTCACGACGAAGTGGTGAGTTCAATCCAAAACGGTCGCTACATTTCCAAAAAGTTCTTATGGGCTCAAAGCGGACACCATGTGCAAAAGTTACGCTCAATTCTTCCTACGCCGACAATCCAAGCGTTCCAAATACGCAAGTACTCATTCTTTCGAAAAATGGCTGAAATCCCTTGTATGTCACGACGACGTGGTGAGTTCAATCTAAAACGGTCGCTACATTTCCAAAAAGTTCTTATGGGCCCAAAACGGACACCGTGTGCAAAAGTTACGCTCAATTCTTCATACGCCGACAATCCAAGCGTTCCAAATATGCAAGTGCTCATTCTTTCGAAAAATCGCCAAAATCCATCGTACGTCAGGTCTAAGTGGTGAGCTCAATCCAAAATGGTCGCTACATTTCCAAAAAGTTCTTATGGGCCCAAAGCGGACACCATGTGCAAAAGCTACGCTCAATTCTTCGTACGCCGACAATCCAAGCGTTCCAAATATGCAAGTGCTCATTCTTTCGAAAAATGGCCGAAATCCCTCGTACGTCACGACGAAGTGGTGAGTTCAATCCAAAATGGTCGCTACATTTTTGAAAAGTTCTTATGGGGCCAAAACGGACACCGTGTGCAAAAGTTACGCTCAATACTTCGTACGTCAACAATTCAAGCATTCCAAATATGCAAGTGCTCATTCGTTCGAAAAATGGCCAAAATCCCTCTTACGTCACGACGAAGTGGTGAGTTCAATCCAAAACGGTCGCTACATTTCCAAAA
>NW_019258079.1:0-1093 GCF_002742605.1 Olea europaea var. sylvestris
CCCCTAGACTCCTTATCTATTACCCTAGGCTGGAATAGGGTCGTGAAGACGTGGAAAGGCATGTCCTCCCCAAGTGAAACTTCTTTCCATAGGAAGTACGAGCCGACCAACTGGCTCCACCCATTTGGCTAAACTTGGGTCGGCGACAACATGAAGTTCCTCAGCACCGCCCTGAAGAAGGGGTGCAGAGAAAGACGCATACCTGCTTTAAATAGATACTCGCTCACCGCCATGCATCCAAGCCTCGGATAGCAGGCTCCCTCATGGGCCTTGGATACTAGCATCTCCACATAATGAGGTACACAGTACCTCTCCCTTATCTCCCCTAACCTCTTTCCTGTCATATTCGAAGGCACCCTAGACGCTCCCCACTCCACACTGTAATCTACTGCCTCCTCGGTCATGGCATACTGCTCAACCTCGGAGTCCCCCTGTATCTAGACCCCTGACCAAACGACGCGACAGTGGCCAACTCCCTACCCGAGGTGGACTCCATTTCAGAAAATGACTAAGAACACAATACAAGGGATGTTCTATCAAAAAAATACCTACGGGGTTACTACGCCGACGAAATGCTACCGGAAAATCAGGGGACAAAGAGCTTCGACGCTAGAAAACTTTAGCTTTGGAAGAAAAAATTAGATTGCAAAGGGTAGAAAATTCAAGAAAATGAGGGTCTCTCGCCTTTTATAAAAGGCCAGGACAAAACCCAACCGTCTGATCAAAGCCCATCCAATCCGAACCCTTCATTCTTAATCAAATTCAAAGCATAGAATTCAAACGGTTTTTCAAACCTACGACTCAGAATAAAGCGTGTCCCCCACGCACCTCCTCCAACGCGTCTGCTTCTAGAAGTTCCAGCTGTCCTCATGATTACGGTTTTAATTCGACGGCAGCAGGCGCCTTGGAAGTTGTAACGGTTTAGCTACTTTTCCTCGAAAATATGCGCAAAACATCAAATCATTGGCACAGCTGCCGAGGAACAATTATTGTCAATGTGCCTCAGAATTCAGCCATCAAGCCTCATACGTTTGGTTTCTCAACCACCTCGGCTTCCTCATCAAAATTCAGCCATCAAGCCTCGTACGTTTGG
>NW_019258080.1:0-1093 GCF_002742605.1 Olea europaea var. sylvestris
CAAGGCGGAAGAAGAAAGTACAAAGAAATTTTTGATTTCTAAGTATTTTGATTTTAAATTCTTAGAAAATATCCCTCTTCTTCACCAAGTGCATGAGTTGCAAGTGATTGTCAACAAATTAAAAGCGGTAAAAATTGATATACCAGAGACCTTTCAAGTGGAGGCTATAATTGCCAAACTTCCCGAAACTTGGAAAGGATACTGGAAGAAGATCATGCATAGTTCCGAAGATTATTCTTTGGAACAATTGCAAAAGCATCTTCGAATACGAAAAGGAGTCGAGAATACGTGATAAAACTGAAAATTCTCATGAGGGCTCTTCTAAAGCAAATGTTGTGGAAAAAATAGAACCGTCGGCAAAATCCAACAAAAGGGAGCCTTCTAGGAACTTTAACAAGTCCAAGAAGAGGACAAAAGGAGGTTGTTATGTGTATGGAAAATCCGGTCACTATGCTAAGGATTGTAGGCACCAAAAACAAAACAAC
The DNA here is from genome assembly GCF_002742605.1 of Olea europaea var. sylvestris. Classification (NCBI taxonomy): domain Eukaryota; kingdom Viridiplantae; phylum Streptophyta; class Magnoliopsida; order Lamiales; family Oleaceae; genus Olea; species Olea europaea. Next base: position 486 of record NW_019258080.1, read on the forward strand.
TTCGAGGCTAAAGTGAATTCTATCCAAGATGACAAAATTGTGGCCACCATAAGTGAAGTAAACGCAATCAAAAGAAATGTTCCAGGGTGCTGGTATGATATTTGTGCTACGGTACATGTATCATATGATAAATCTTTGTTCAAAACTTATCAAAAAGTAGATGGAGAACAAGAGATTCAAATGGGTAATGAGATGCGGTCCAAGGTGTTTGGAAAAGGAAGTGTAGACATTATCTTCACTTCCAGGAAAATCGTTATTCTAACTAATGTACTACATGTTTCGAATATGAATAGGAGCCTAGTTAGTGGCAATCTCTTGGGAAAATTCGGCATCAAATGTGTTTATGAGTCCGACAAACTTGTACTATCCCTTAATGGAAAATTTGTTGGAAAAGGCTATTCGTGTGAATGAATGGTCAAATTATGTACCGTTGACAATGAAATGAGTAAAAGTAATTTTGCTTATGTTGTGAATTTATTTTCATTATGGCATGCTAGATTAGGTCATGTTGGTAGAAATACAATCAAACGCATGAAAAAATATGACTTGATCTCATATGATGAAAATGATGAACATAAATGCAAAATATGTGTAGAATCTAAAATGAT
>NW_019258081.1:0-1093 GCF_002742605.1 Olea europaea var. sylvestris
AGGTTGGGGTTCAACCTTTTTTTAATATATGATGACGTCCAATATAAAAAGGTCTTGTGACCTCTCAATCCGCAGATTGACAGACATAGAAAACAACCACAAAGACAGTGCCACGGTGGTGAGTGGAAATAATTAACTATCGACAATTTCGGGCCATGAGAGAAAATATGATTACATTTATAATAATAATACTTGGAAAATAGTAAAATGTAATATTAATTGTAATTTTTAATTCCTGAACTCTAATACTAGATCTTTCTTAGTGCTTTGCTGATACATATCTTGGCAGTGTTCTTTTCACCTGAAATAATAAATGTAAAGAACATATAATCAGCCCTCGATGATGTATTTTATGACAATGTTTTAGATGATAAGAGGGATAATATGGAATATAGTTTGCATGGAAAATATGGTGATGGTGCAAACATTCTATGCTTCTAACCCAACTCAAGTTGAAGAAACTCGAGTCTGAATCAAAGTAAAATACTTTTTCTTATTAGGTTCAATGTATTCTATATAAATCCATTTTTTTGATTTTTTGAAATGATCACTATTAAGTTATATTTCTTTCACGCCCTCATTGAAAAATATAATTAACTAATCATAACAGAAAAAAGATTGAGAACTCAATGTTATCATTCTTGAATAATTTGGAGCTAGACCTTTCGTACTATCATAAGGATGAAAATAATAATCATAATCGAATTCAATTAAATACTTCATATTGAATATATATTAATTAAAGTAAAATATTCAAAAACTAAAAGATGCTACAATATTGAGAAGTGACTTAAACGACACTTAGTTATCTAAATTTGATCGCTAAGCTCAGTCAATTGTTGTCTTGTTTTAATCATAAAAATAATAAAAAACAAGTTTGTTAGGTACGAATATTTTGCTAATTTTAGCAAACATTTCAATTTTCTACGAAAGCAAGAATTATTATTTCTTACAAGTAATTGAGAAGGCCTTTAAACAATGGTTATCTGGTTACAAAATTCCAAATCTTGCCCCAAAAGTAATCCCATAGTCTTAGTTTCTCCAAACAAAGCTATTGTCGAGGTATTATAAATCTTCATATTTAAATAACAAG
>NW_019258082.1:0-1093 GCF_002742605.1 Olea europaea var. sylvestris
TCGTACACTATTTTTTGGGTTGAAATTTGTTCAGATATGAGAAAAAATAATTAATAAGGGGAAATTTTATAGCATGATTCGATCCAAAATTTTCTTAGTTGTTCAAATACTCAAAACCAAGGGCTCTACCTTATCTTAGACAAAGCACCAATTCACCAAAAATATGGGAACCCATTTCTTCAAGCCTTCCAAACAATTTTCCGCCGACAAACACTATCGAAAACTTGTCTCTGACAGGAGAGCATCCTTTTTCCGTCGTAATGATCTTTGACAATTCATTCGTAAGAGTAGCTTTTTGCTTCTCATCCACATCTAATAAGGTGGGGTTGATGCCATGGCCGTGAAGCAAAAGACCACATGGCACGTGCAACAACCTCTTCCGTCAAACACCACTACTGTATTTTTCATTACCAATTTTTTTACAATTGCCCTGTCGTCATCAATCGTTCTTCTGTTTTCCAGTGGACGTTTGGTAGCGCCTCAACCTATGGAGGTGGTTGAAACCCAGTCTTTGTATGAAAATGCCTTCTATATGGTGAGTATTTGGTGAATGCAAGCGACTTTTTGGACAGTGGTGGGTTTATATAAACTAACAAGAGGGCTATGATGAACAGGGAATTAGGATTCCTGTTAATTAAATGGGTTTTCAATTTTGTTTTTGATTTGATAATGTCTTGTTTGGGATTCCATTGATGAGAAACTGATTTGGGGGGGAAGAAATGGATTTTGACCGCGGTGAAGTTTAATATTGGAGAAGGATGGGCAGGAAAAAAAGAACGATTTTAACCTTTTGAGAGAAATTTGCTATTTGAATGTAGTGTGATTTTCTAACGTGTCAATTTTTAATGGAGCTAGTGGCCGCCTAGGATTTTCATCCGCCACATGGACCTTTTTACCTAGTTGGATGGATGAAAATTTAATGGGTGATGGATGGATAATTAATTAATTTTTTTTAAAAAGCGGGTGAGCAGTTGATAACCCTTTATTTTTTGGTGAGCTTGGTAATTGAATGTAAATGTTGATGATGAGTGATTTAATTAACTCCTAGAAGATAATGCCCTCGTTTCCACCCCAATCTTCTCATTTTTTTTTT
>NW_019258083.1:0-400 GCF_002742605.1 Olea europaea var. sylvestris
TAAACGATCGAAGACATCAACTGAGGAAAAATGATTCCCTTCGACGGAAAAGCTGTTAACAAGCAGCAAGCAAAAAAGCATTGAAAGCAGAAAGAGAAGTTTTTTCAAATAAAGCAAGAAGATAATCAAACCTTACCACAATACAACTATCGGGGGATGGAGATAGACCTCCAAGCACATGAACTCGATCTACTGGACGGACTAAGAGGGAATCGACGGGAAGCAAGCATGGGAGCACTCAAGCAAATGCACCTTACAACACTTCGAAGACTAATGCAAGGTTAAGGTAACTCACTAAAGGGGCTAAGGAAATGATCCTAGACAAGGAAGAAGATAACCTTGATCGGACCTTAGTCTGGATTCGAAAACAAAGAAGAAACAGCTTTGACATTGGCAAATC
>NW_019258083.1:6690-7275 GCF_002742605.1 Olea europaea var. sylvestris
GGCGCATTATAGCCGTAAGTCCCATTTCCTTTTCAGGAGAAGCGCGAACCATGCGTCTTCCCGTTCGGAAATGTTTTCGACAATGAATCATATTACGCAACTTTTCTGGTAATTGCGTCATTATTGGTTTGCAAAGATTCACTCTTTCACAATACGTGTTCCCAAGAACATTCGAAGTCCTATAACATCCTAAAATAGGATTTTTACTCCACAACTTAACTCGCAGTTGTGCTATTGCTTGCACATTCCTAATACCATTTAATGCATGAAGTAAGCCTTCCTTATTCTCAGAGCAAATCGGAGGAAGTGCTCCTGCGATCAACCCTATTCTTTGCAGGAAATCCTTCTTTCTTTGAAAAGCAATTGATGATAGTTGCGTATCCTTATACGCTGAGCTCCTTCGTCCCGAAGACCTATTAATATTAGAATCAGATTGACCGGGCACCATTTTATTGAATGAGGAACAATATTTAAATATATTAAACATGATATTTGCTTTTTGATTTCTCTCAGAAAGTTATTATTTCCTTGGTTTTAGAACTTACATTTTGAGCACTGTAAATGCTCTAAGGCATGGGACTTAGA
>NW_019258083.1:16897-17085 GCF_002742605.1 Olea europaea var. sylvestris
TACTGAAACCAATCAACAAACAATAAAGTAACAGAAAGCGATTGTCAAATAAGTACGAATAATTCAACCGCTCTTCAAAAGTGAAATCCTTTATCCTGGAAGCTGGGCGCATTATAGCCGTAAGTCCCATTTCCTTTTCAGGAGAAGCGCGAACCATGCGTCTTCCCGTTCGGAAATGTTTTCGACAA
>NW_019258083.1:20500-21277 GCF_002742605.1 Olea europaea var. sylvestris
ATTCTTGAACGGGGAATTCCCTTTTTAGGGGAGCACGCATTAAATATATTAAACATTTTTATTTTCTTTATTTGTTCATTTCCGTCTTACAGGTATTATTCCATAAGAACTTCGGTTTTTAGAAAATGGGGAGCACTTTGAATGCTCAAATTAATGAGATTGTTAGAACATTTACACGTTACCCTCACGGAGACGAATCATTACGAGTAATTGTCTGCCTATCGCAGGACTCATAAATACTAACCCTTTCTTTGGTAGAAATAACCTCAATAAATCACCAACTTAAAAAAGAAAACTTGTCACACTCCGTATTCCTGTTAACTTAACAATATTTGACTAGGCACTACTGCTTCGTTAAGTGCTAAACATAAAATAATAGCACCTATGAGTATTGCAAGTCTTTTACCTCTCCTCGGTTGCTGCACTGGTTCCATTTGTAGCTCAGGAGCAATGTCCCTAGGTAAATTCAAGGGGTCATAATCGGGATGTAAAAGCTGTTCTAGGTAAGCTACCCCCTGGTGCCACTGCTCCAGCTGTTGAGTAGCTGCTACCCGGATTTCTTCTGTAATGCTTATATCCTGTATACCCTGAAGATTGTCAATAAACAGAACTTTTAATGGTTGAATAATAGCAGCAGATAAGGGGTTTATATTATGTCTATCAACCATATCCAGTGGCAGATACGCCCAACTAATACTGAAACCAATCAACAAACAATAAAGTAACAGAAAGCGATTGTCAAATAAGTACGAATAATTCAACCGCTCTTCAAAAGTG
>NW_019258083.1:29999-30760 GCF_002742605.1 Olea europaea var. sylvestris
CCCCACCCCGCCTATTTCTTTATTTAAAAACAGCATTTCGCTTTGCTCAGTCCTCTCTTGCTAGACTGGCTACCTATGCCCATTGGTGGATTTCCCCTACGCGCCTTCGTTGAGCCTAAGAAGAATAGGGATTTCAAGTCCGAAACCCAAGGTCAAGTGCCCCAAAAGGGGAGTGAGTTCCCGCAGGTCATTTCTCTTATGAGGCAAGTCGTTCTAGTGTTTTAGAGCACAAGAAGTTGCTGAAGAGCGAATAAGAAGGGGCTTCCAACTGGAATCGATGGCGCATGGCCAGGATGCACCCACAAAGAAAGCATAGGCGAGTAGTCACTTCACTCAATACAAAGATAAAGGAAAACTTGAAAACAGAGAGGAATTTCTACAAATTAGTAAAGGAATTTATTCCAATCCTAGCTTCTGAAAGAAGAGAAAAGATCAGACCAGCAACCCAATAACCGACAGCGAAGACTTCGAATGATAGACCGACGGAAGTGACTCATAACTAATGGTGCACTTCACTCGTCAAGCAAGAAATGAAAATCAGCCCTTGATGCGTGAGAGCTGTTAAAAAGAAGCAAAGAAAAAGGCCTTGCACCTCACTAAGAGGCTAGCAAAATGGTCCTACTTCTCGCATTGACTCCATCGACAGAAAGAACTCAAGGACTCGATACGGGAATCCGAAGAAAAGAGGAAATGGGACTTTCCCTCGTCAACTGGGGAAATGGGCTCCGATCCTCTTTCTATAGCTGTCTATTGAATAGAGG
>NW_019258084.1:0-1093 GCF_002742605.1 Olea europaea var. sylvestris
AGGAGAAGACCATGGAGATGGTGCATTGATACTGATCAATGTAATACCCCCTAAGAATTGACCAACTAGTCTTCCTTATGGCTGGGGAAGACTGGATAGTAAAATCCATAATCTTCCACACTATTACATTATATTATATATGTGTTTTTTGCATGGTAGACGTGTAATATAATATATATGATTGTTACGATGAGACTTTTGAATGCAAAACCCCTCAACAAAATATTAAGTCACATTTATAATTGTCTTCCGTCATTATAGTGAAAAATCAGAGTCTCAAATCGTTTCAACTTGTTGAGTACACTTAAGGCTGGTCTATTAGGGATATGTTTGACACTATGAAATATTGGATATTTCTGAATGATGGGTTTGACTTAACTAAAATTTATCTTTTGTTGAGTACACTCAAGGAGATAAATTTAAGAGGTATGTTAAGCTAACACATAAAATGTGTGAAGACAAAGAGTTGTCAGTTTAATGATCTGGGAGTTGTATGGAGATACAATTGATAATAGTATCTATCCAAATGTTGTATTAAGGCTCGTTGAGTACACTCAAAGTTTTAGTATAACAGATGAGATCTCAGCCCACTGGGAGTCGAGTATGGACTCCATAAATTTATGTGAGAGGGTAATAAATTTGAATTAAATAGTGGGAATATAATTAATTTAATAAAAGTCCATGTTAAATTAATTGATACATTTTATATATTATTCTTTTTCTTTTCGTCATTTATATTTTTTGAATCGTGAGTAACCATGTGTATTTGAGAACATACTGGATGCCAACAACCAAATTAAATCTTCTTGATTGGCACTACAATTTGAGATTGTTCTCAAGCATGAGAAAGTTGGTTGTCCTTAAGTAGCCATTTTTCAGAGTCACCTGGTGATGATTCGATTAAGGAAGAGGTGGTTGCTATAATAAACGCAGTGATGACAATAGTACTGCAACGTATGTGATACCTACAACTATGTCACTTGAGTTACAAAAGTAACTTGAGAGTATAGATGTTAACACAGAATTCTTCATTACAAAGAGTTGTATGATAATAATCATGTGTGGAAGGATATAAGACGTCCAAACAACTATA
>NW_019258085.1:0-1093 GCF_002742605.1 Olea europaea var. sylvestris
AGTTTAGTTTACGCTCTGCTACGTGACATTACCTTGTTGGATAGTTTAAATTTCAAATAGTTTTTCCATCCAACTGACACTTGACAACAATACAAGTGTCAAACAATGTGTCAAAAATCAGTAATCAAATAGCAATGTTCAATCGATAAGGACTGTGCTACATATACACTATGGTGTACGATTTAGTTTACTCTTTGCTACATGACATTACCCTATTGGACCGCTTAAATTTCAGATAGTTTTCCCATCCAATTGACACTTGACAACAGTGCAAGTGTCAAACAACGTGTCAAAAATCGTTGTAGAAACAGCAAAGTTCAATCGGTAAGAACCTCGCAATATGTACACTATGGTGTACAGTTTAGTTTACACTTCACCACGTGACATTACCCTGTTGGACAGTTTAATTTCAAATAGTTTTCTCATCCAAATGACACTTTACAATAATGAAAGTGTCAAACAACAGGTCCAAAATCAGTGTACAAATAGCAAAGTTCAATCGATAAGAACCTTGCTACATGTACACTATGGTGTGCACTTTGGTTTACACTTTGCCACGTGACATTACCCAGTTGGACAGTTTAAATTTCAAACAATTTTTCCATCCAATTGACACTTGACAACAATGTAAGTGTCAAAAACTGTATTAAAAATCAGTGTACAAGTAGCAAAGTTCAATCGATAAGAACCTCGCGACTTGTACACGATGGTTGGTGTATACTTAAGTTTACACTTTGCCACCTGACATTACCTCGTTGGATAGTTTATATTTCAAATAGTTTTCCCATCCAATTGACACTTGACAGCAATGCAAGTGTCAATCAACATGCCAAAAATCAGTGTACAAATAGCAAAGTGTACTAGGTAATAAACTTTAGTTTAAACTTTGCCACGTGACATTACCCTGTTGGACCATTTAAATTTCAAATAATTTTCCAATCCAATTGACACTTGACAACAATGCATGTGTCAAACAGCTTGTCAAAAATTAGTGTACAAATAGCAAAGTTCAATCGATGAGAACCTTGCTACATGTACATTGTGGTGTACACACTTTAGTTTATACTTTGTCACGTGACATTACCCTGTTGGA
>NW_019258086.1:0-1093 GCF_002742605.1 Olea europaea var. sylvestris
ACTTTTTCTCAGGGACGGATCTAGGATTGGATCCAAGACCAGACTACAAAATTTCAAATCGAGCTACTACACGGAAAAAAAAAATTTCATATAAAAAACTGTTTTTTTACCAAAAAAATTAAAAAATACCTTAAAAAAAATTATTCGGCCTGAGTGTGGGGGGCAACAGCCCAGCCCCGCCCCCTAAATCCTTCTCTGCTATTTCTTTACTCTCCTTCTCATCTCCTTGGTGTATGGAGTCCTAGTAGATGCTGCAAAAAATCGAATTTCTGTCGATCACTCTTTGTGTCAACAACATTGTTGCTTTCAATGGGTATAATGGCCATCTCCTTCATGCTACAAGCTGAGGGAACCTCCTCATTGTCCGAGCATAACACTTCGGGTTCTATGACTCCTCTATCTATTTGAAAACAACATTTGCAACACTAATCGACATGAGATCAATATTCTAGTTTGCAAATTACGGAATGAGATGTATTTAAAAATTTGAATTTCTCATACATAACACACATATCGCTCACCTTTTGGTTCCCACTAGGCAATGGACCGTCATGATCATCCGAGCACGAGTTGATACATTTTCCGTCTAGTTGAAAACAACAATTACAAGACTAATGGATATGAATTCAATATTTCTAGTTTGCATACTACAAAATGAGATGAGAGTATTTAAAATTTTGAATTCCTCAAATGTTAATGCGAAACACACGTTTAAGAAAGCAAAAAGCAAACTATAATGTTCGAAAAATACTACCTCTAACTATCGAAAATGACAATTCATATCGATAGATGACTCATCTATTGATATTTAGTCATATGTCGAGAATAACTGAAATGAACTATAGGGAAAGATAGTTTATCTCGATAGATGGGTCACATAACCGATCTGTCGAGAAATTCTCGTTTGTCGAGAATTCATAGCTGTACAGACTTTCATTAAGAAAAATTAAACAGTTTACTTAAAAGATTCGATACCCGTGCCTGGCCTAGAAAAATATAATAAACAATATAGATTGGAATGAAAGTATAATACAACAATCATCTTCCACAAACTAAACAAATTCAACGAAATATAAAGTAAAAAATTGACATA
>NW_019258087.1:0-1093 GCF_002742605.1 Olea europaea var. sylvestris
GAAATCACAGAGATTAAACGGCAGATATCTGGTGAAAATAAATTAAACGAGGTATCACCTGGTTCAATTCAGGCAGAGGGCTGTATTTTGCATGCAACACAAGTCAGAAATGCTGCTTCCCTCGATATCTGTTCCAATTCCGAGCTGCACATTGGTTCTGCTATGCAACAGCCAGATGGACAGGAGAGTTCTATTGATAAAGAAGATATTCATCATGGAAGTAGCAACCTGCTGGAGGCTTCATCTACCACTTATGAGGCATCCATGTTATATGAGGTACAAGGCAATTCTTCTAAACAGGATAATGCTGCAAAAGATCTTGGTAATTTGACCGTTACGTCCTTTGCTGGTGGATGTGTTGGAGAAAATTCAATAATTGAGGATGTCAAAGATGCCAGTGATGTTACTGGGATGCATGCAGAGAACTTAAACGATGAAGATCATGATAGCTCCTCTCTTTTGTCTGGATCCATGCAAATCTATTGTGAAACCAATCCATCTATGCAGACAGATCCTCTCAAATGTGATCAGAATCTTTCTGCAAGTCAAAGAAGAGATGAGAAGTCGCATTTAAATGATATGGGTTGTGATGACAACGAGAAAGTGGTAGGATCCAGTGTTCCTGGTGAGGGAGTTAAAGGAAATGTTGACTTAGAATCCAAAACACCTGTTGGGGAATATCCCGGTATGTGATATTCGTATGTTATTCGTGTTCCTTTCCAAACCGCATCTTTCTTAGTTTTGATATCATTCCCTTTTGAATCTTCAGTCTACTAAATCTTCATTGTTATCTAAACCTGTTGATTCTTTGCATTACCTCGCAGTACTGAATGCTCTGGAGGAAGATACAAACTTGGCATCAAAGGTTGGGGATTGCAATGAAGAGCTCGAGTCACCATTTAATGATGCGGTGTTAGTGCACAAGGATGAGAATGAAGAAACTGAATTGGAAGTCCTTGAAGAACCAAGGGCATCAATCTTGGGACAGTCCTCAGAAATGGCAGATGAGCTAGCCATTGTTTCTGAACCTCAAAAGCCTGGATGTAAGACAGACAATCAATCTATTTCTGGGATGCAGACTGCTGATGCTGCA
>NW_019258088.1:0-1093 GCF_002742605.1 Olea europaea var. sylvestris
TTTTTTCTAAAAAGAAACATATTGATTCTTAAACTTTCACTTCAAGTGACAGATTGATTATCGTTCACAACACCCCTCAAGTTCAAACAGGTGTTGGACGACCAATCGTTGAAGTTCTACAAGTTGCTGAGGACAACCTAGTAGATTAAGATGTTCAAGAATTGCCTGAAATTGTTGAACAACTGATTGAACAACATGATCCTTAGGAAAATATTGATACAACATTAAGGAGATCTACTAGAGTAAGGAAATTAGCGATAACTAGTGTTTATATTGTGTATCTACAAGAATCTGACTATAACATCAGAGCTGAAAATGATCTTGAAATGGTTTTCACAAGCCATGAATTGTAAAGAATCAAGTTTAAGGTACAATGCAATGAAAGATGAGATGGATTCTATGGCATCCAATGGGGGTATGGAATATTGTCAAGTTGCCTAATGGTGTAAGGGCCATTGGATGTAAATGGGTCTTTAAGTCAAAGAATGACTTATTATGCAACATTAAAAGATATAAAGCAAAACTTGTAGCCAAAGGATTTACTCAAAATGAAGGAATCAACTATAAGGAGACATTTTCTCCTGTATCCAAGAAAGATTCTTTACGTATCATTATGGGATTGGTTGCACATTTTGATTTAGAGTTGCAACAAATGGATGTGACAATGGCTTTTTTCAATGGAGATCTAGAGAATAAGGTGTATATGAAGCAACTACAAGGATTCTCCTCTAATAGTAGTGAACGTTTGGTGTGCAAACTTATGAAATCCATATATGGATTGAAACAAGCCTCCCATCAATGGTACTTAAAATTTCCTGATGTTATCTTTTCATTTGGCTTCGTGAAGAACATTATGGATCAATGTATATATTAGAAGGTAAGTGTGAGTAAAATTTATTCTCTTATTCTATATGTGGATGATATTTTACTTGCAGTCAATGATAAGGGTTTGCTATATGAGGTGAAACAATTTCTCTTTAAAAACTTTGACATGAAAGATTTGGGTGATACATCTTATGTCATTAGCATAAAAATCTGTAGGAACAGACCAAGAGGTATTTTGGGTCTGTCATAAGAAACCTATATCAATAAG
>NW_019258089.1:0-1093 GCF_002742605.1 Olea europaea var. sylvestris
ACCATTCGAAAAACTTTTGAAATTTAACACATAAAAAATATTGTGCAAAGTTCAATGGTCATTTGAATTTTTAACTCACTGTACCGGATATGCAACTAAAATTACCAAACTCATTTGTTCGTAATTTCAATATATATAAGTGAAACTCTAAAATGCTAGGCTTAGCTCTTCAATCTTGCAACTCAAATGGAATTTAATTTTTTTTCTTTTTATTATCTAATATTTTGTTAAAAAATTGAATCCTCAGTTACAAAGTTGAAAAATAAATCTCACTGCACACCGAGTTTTTTATTTTGATCGTAGCAGTAAAAATGAAAATTATATGCGTTGAAAAAAATAATAATAATAATAATAATAATAATAATAATAATAATTATTATTATTATTATTATTATTATTATTATTATAAACAAATTAAATAATAAAATAACTAAATAATTGTTGGACTCGATGAGTTGTCCATCCCAACTTGGACCTTTATCTTTTTGCCCCGCCACGCTTGGTCTTATAAATAGTCCGCCATCCCAACTCATTTTTTTCTTCTAACATTTTAAGGATTTAAATATTTCTAGTTGTCTTTGAACTTCAAAACTTATTCGAGTTGCCATTGAACTTGTTAACGGACTTGAAGAACTTATCGTAATGTTATCTCGTACATTATTTCAACTATCAAGTCATCGAGTCTGTTAATTTTTAAAATAATGAGTGAAGGTGTGATGAATGCAATAACTTCTCGTTAAATTCAATGACAACTCGGATAACATTTAAAGTTAAATAGCAATTGAAAAACATTTCGAAAAGTTTATTGACATCTCAAAAATATGTTGAAGTTCTTAGGAGGTTATAAAGAATATTTTTGAAAGCGATTTCAATTAATTATGAATGTATGGAAATGAAAAGTGATTAAATTATCGAGCATAAGAAAATATAAGATTTTCATCCTACACAAATGTAAATGATAAGTGAGTAATAATCGTGGATCTTATAAAATGTATTGATAAAAATGTTAGACCACATCATATTATAATCTAATCACTTCCTATTAATACGTGTTGACCCCAAAAATTGTTGACAACAGAATCCTGATCTCGTC
>NW_019258090.1:0-1093 GCF_002742605.1 Olea europaea var. sylvestris
CGGCGCAATTTTTATTTCCGATCAAACTGCCAAATTTCAGCCAATTTCGACACAGTCGAGAAAAATGAAGAAATTGACCCCGGCGCGGTTTTTGATTCCGATCAACCGGTCAAATTTTAGCCAATTCCGACAAAGTCGCGAAAAATGACGAAATTACACCCGGCGCGATTTTTGTTCACGATCAACTTGTCTAATTTGAGCCCATTCCAACACAGTCACGAGAAAAGACGAAATTGCCCCCGGCGCGATTTTTGTTTCCGATCAACCTGTCAAATTTGAGCCCATTCCGGCACAGTCGAGAAAAATGACGAAATTGCCCCCGGAGCGATTTTTATTTCCGATCAAACTGCCAAATTTCAGCCAATTCCGGGACAGTCAAGAAAAATGACGAAATTACCCCCGGCGCGATTTTTGTTTCCGATCAACCAGTCAAATTTTTGCCAATTCCGACACAGTCGCGAAAAATGACGAAATTACACCCGGCGCGATTTTTGTTCCCGATCAACCTGTCAAATTTGAGCCCATTCCGGCACAGTCGAGAAAAATGACGAAATTCCCCCCGGCGCGATTTTTATTTCCGATCAAACTGCCAAATTTCAGCCAATTCCGGGACAGTCGAGAAAAATGACGAAATTCCCCCCGGCGCGATTTTTATTTCCGATCAAACTGCCAAATTTCAGCCAATTCCGGGACAGTCGAGAAAAATGACGAAATTCCCCCCGGCGCGATTTTTGTTCCCGATCAACCTGTCAAATTTGAGCCCATTCCAATACAGTCACGAAAAATGACGAAATTGCCCCCGGAGCGATTTTTGTTTCCGATGAACCTGTCAAATTTGAACCCATTCCGGCACAGTCGAGAAAAATGACAAAATTGCCCCCGGCGCGATTTTTATTTCCGATCAAACTGCCAAATTTCAGCCAATTCCGGGACAGTCGAGAAAAATGACGAAATTTTCCCCGACGCGATTTTTGATCCCGATCAACCAGTCAAATTTTAGCCAATTTCGGCACAGTCGCGAAAAATGACGAAATTACACCCGGGGCGATTTTTGTTCCCGATCAACCAGTCAAATTTTAGCCCATTCCGACAC
>NW_019258091.1:0-1093 GCF_002742605.1 Olea europaea var. sylvestris
TCATCTGTTTGAACATCTCAGTGAGTGCGTCCACTGAGAATGGTTCTTCGCTCTGTGCGACAACTTGAGTTTCTTCCCCGTCTCGTACTACTCTGACAGGTCCATATTTTCCTTCGTACATAAACTTTTCCACTGAGTTTGCTTCTGCGATAAAAGGCCTATGATCGGCCTGCACCACTTCTGCTTCGCCTTTGTCATTCCAAAAAATCAGGCATTGATGGAGCGACGAGGGTATACATCGACTTCCGTGTATCCAATCCCTTCCTAAAAGCACGTTGTAACTAGTAGGACCATCTATTACAAAGAAGACAGTAGTCCTAGTAGTCGTACCTATAGTTATGTCCAATGGCATAACTCCCTTAGCTGAAGTTGCTCCTCCATTGAAGCTGGTGAGGATGACTTCTGTAGGAATCATATCACCCTCTGTTTTTGCAAGCTTTCTCATCATTCTGGATGGAATGGTGTTTATAGCTGCTCCATTGTCGACAAGCACTTTTGCCACTGGGACACCGTTAACTAGAGCTTTAACGTATAATGGCCTCAGGTGTTTTGTCAACTTCATGGCTGGCCGTTTAAAAACAACCTTTTCGGCAGCCTCTATTTCTACCTCTTGCTTGTTTTCTGTCGAATTATCCCCTTGTGATAGGTCGACGTGTAGTATGCTACGCTGATCCTCTGTCTCCTGAATCTCCTTCTTGCTTTTTTCTAATGCTTCCTCATCGGTTACCCAACCTGTGGGAGGAGGCATTATTTTTTCTTCCTCATCAATCATCCAACTTGTGAGAGGAGGCATTATTTTTAGAGGTGATCCATACTTCTCAGAGCGAGGCACTCTCTTCTTTCTTTTGGGTGTTCCGTACAGTACGTAGAAATCGAAAGGACGCCCAGATGGCTCCCCCAATAAGTCTACTTCGCGGACTCCCTCTTGATGTAGTTGCTTAAACAGAGTATTGCGTGATACCCCTCTCTTTTTCCTTTCTGCTTTTAGATCAATTTCTTCTTCAATGTCCGTCATCCCATCGTCCTCTTCATCGTTGTAGGCCTCTCCAGAAGTCTGGCCTTCTTCGCATACCAGCATGCAGGCTTCTCCTTC
>NW_019258092.1:0-1093 GCF_002742605.1 Olea europaea var. sylvestris
AAGTACTTATGGGCCCAAAATGGACACCGTGTGCAAAAGTTACGCTCAATTCTTCATCCGTCGACTCTCCAAGCCTTCTAAATGTACAAGCGCTCATTCTTTTGAAAAATGGCAAAAATCCCTCGTACGTCACGACGAAGTGGTGAGTTCAATCCAAAATGGTTGCTACTTTTCCAAAAAAGTACTTATGGGCCCAAAATGGACACCGTGTGCAAAAGTTACGCTCAATTCTTTGTCCGTCGACTCTCCAAGCGTTTTAAAAATGTAAAGTGCTCATTCTTTCAAAAAATGGCCAAAATCCCTCGTACGTCACGATGAAGTGGTGAGTTCAATCAAAATAGGTCGCTACATTTCCAAAAAGTACTTATGGGCCCAAAACGGACACCGTGTGCAATAGTTACGCTGAATTCTTCGTCCGCCGACTCTCCAGGCCTTCTAAATGTACAAGCACTCATTCTCTCGAAAAATGGTCGAAATTCCTCATACGTCACGACGAAGTGGTGAGTTCAATCCAAAATGGTCGATACATTTCCAAAAAGTTCTTATGGGCCCAAAACGGACTCCGTGTGCAAAAGTTACGCTCAATTCTTCGTACGCCGACAATCCAAGCGTTCCAAATGTGAATCACAGAAATCCTTCATACGTCACAATGAAGTGGTGAGTTCAATCCAAAACGGTCGCTACATTTTCAAAAAGTACTTATGGGCCCAAAACGGACACATGTGTAAAAGTTACGCTCAATTCTACGTACACCAACAATCCAAGCGTTCCAAATATGCAAGTGCTCATTCTCTAGAAAAATGGCCGAAATCCCTTATATGTCACGACGAAGTGGTGAGTTCAATCCAAAACGGTCGCTACATTTTCAAAAAGTACTTATGGGCCCAAAACAGACGCCATTAGCAAAAGTCACGCTCAATTCTTCGTACGCCGACAATCCAAGCGTTCCAGATATGCAAGTGCTCATTCTTTCGAAAAATGGCCGAAATCCCTCCTACCTCACGACGAAATGGTGAGTTCAATCCAAAACGGTCGCTACATTTCCAAAAAGTACTTATGGGCCCAAAAGGGACACCGTGTGCAAAAGTTACGC
>NW_019258093.1:0-1093 GCF_002742605.1 Olea europaea var. sylvestris
GACTATATATCCATTTTATGCTTGTTGGATGCATGGGGGATGCATTTTATTGTTGGACTATATATCCATTTTATGCTTGTTTGCCTATATAGGAAAGTGACTTGGCAGTTTTTTTCTTTTTTTTTTTTTGGCATTGCTTCTATTGTTTTGGAAACTGCAGGAACACCTACCCGTACGGGGCTGGATGCATTGATAAGTGTGTTGGGTGGACTTGGGATGGGCTACCGGTTTGCAAATCCACCCGTGCAAGTGAAGGCAGATTTTGGGTCGGTCATTTGTGTAAATTTTTGGACATTTGTGTTTGAGTTCATGAGCCAATCATCAGTTTTAGGTTGTGCATTTGTATTTCTCTTTTTATTGTATGTCAAGATATTAATGTTGAGATTTTGAGGAAGCACAATTTTTTCGATAAATCCATTTCCTTGATTTGCTTTATTTTTCATATGTGATACAGCATACTATTTCCTTGATTTGAAGTTAATGTTCACTAACAGGAATGCCACAAATAGAGAACATTCAAAAGTCGTTCAATAGAAAATGCAAAACAATTCATTCAAACGTTACGACAATTTGATTACATTAACAGTACACCACCTAATTAACACCTTTTTTTTTTTTGCTTTCTCCTCGTCATCCAAATCTCGTTTCCCTTTGCGAAGTGTTATATTGAGAAAAGTCTCCAAATGGTCATTTTCATCGGCTACATTAACACATTTTTAGAACACACTTAACGGGGTCCATAATTGGATCGTTGAACTTATATGATCCTAAAGAAGAGCCACTTGATTCACCTTCGTAATGCACTATCCCATCGTCATATGGCAAAACATCAGACCACTTGAAATGCCTACAGTTATGAGTACAGCAATGGAATAGTCGTCCTTTGTTTTCACTATTTTTTTCCACCTCGTCACATTTCGGGCATCTTCTCTTTCTCGAACATTCCGACAACAAGTGACCCAACTTTTTCTGCAGCTATGTCATATGCCTCTATTCCTTCCTGCCATGGCGCAACTTCTAGCGTACAGTGCAATTCAAGAAGCCCAAAGTCAGAATTCGATCTCCATAAAATAGAGTGCGAGTGCAACTGAAC
>NW_019258094.1:0-30736 GCF_002742605.1 Olea europaea var. sylvestris
ACTGTGTCGGAATGGGCAAAAATTTGACAGGTTGATCGGCAACAAAAAACTGCACCGGCGGCAATTTCGTCATTTTCCGCGATTGTGTCGGAATGGGCTCAAATTTGACAGGTTGATCGGAAACAAAAATCGCGCCGTGGGTAATTTCGTCATTTTTCGTAACTGTGTCGGAATTGGCAAAAATTTGACAGGTTTATCGGAAATAAAAATCGCGCCGGGGGCAATTTCGTCATTTTTCTTGACTGTGTCGGAATGGGCTGAAATTTAGCTTGTTGATCGGAAATTAAAATCGCACCGGGGGCAATTTCGTCATTTTTCACGACTGTGTCGGAATGGACTTAAATTTGACGAGTTGATCGGGAACAAAATTCGTGTCGGGGCTAATTTCGTCATTTTTCCCAGCTGTGTCCGAATTGGCTAAAATTTGACCGGTTGGTCGGAAACAAAAATCGCGCCGGGGGCAATTCTGACGTTTTTCACGAAAGTGTCGGAATGGACTAAAATTTGAAAGGTTGATCGGAAAGAAAATCGCGTCGGGGGCAATTTCGTCAGTTTTCTCGACTGTGTCGGAATGGGCTGAAATTTGGCAGGTTGATCGGAAATAAAAATCGCTCAGGGGCAATTTCGTCATTTTTCTCGACTGTGTCGGAATGGGATAAAATTTGACAGGTTGATCGGCAACAAAAAATCGAACTGGGGGCAATTTCGTCATTTTTCGCGACTTTGTCGGAATGGGCTCAAATTTGACAGGTTGTTCGGGAACAAAACCCTCGCCGGTGGCAATTTCGTCATGTTTCGCGACGGTGTCGGAATCGACTAAAATTTGACTGGTTGATCGGAAACAAAAACCGCGGCGGGGGCAATTTCGTCAGTTTTCTCGACTGTGTCGGAATGGGCTAAAATTTGACAGGTTGATCGGAAACAAAAACTGCGCCGGGGGCAATTTCGTCATTTTCCGCGATTGTGTCGGAATGGGCTCAAATTTGACAGGTTGATCGGAAACAAAAACTGCGCCGGGGGCAATTTCGTCATTTTCCGCGATTGTGTCGGAATGGGCTCAAATTTGACAGGTTGATCGGAAACAAAAACTGCGCCGGGGGCAATTTCGTCATTTTCCGCGATTGTGTCGGAATGGGCTCAAATTTGACAGGTTGATCGGAAACAAAAACTGCGCCGGGGGCAATTTCGTCATTTTCCGCGATTGTGTCGGAATGGGCTCAAATTTGACAGGTTGATCGGAAACAAAAACTGCGCCGGGGGCAATTTCGTCATTTTCCGCGATTGTGTCGGAATGGGCTCAAATTTGACAGGTTGATCGGAAACAAAAACTGCGCCGGGGGCAATTTCGTCATTTTCCGCGATTGTGTCGGAATGGGCTCAAATTTGACAGGTTGATCGGAAACAAAAACTGCGCCGGGGGCAATTTCGTCATTTTCCGCGATTGTGTCGGAATGGGCTCAAATTTGACAGGTTGATCGGAAACAAAAACTGCGCCGGGGGCAATTTCGTCATTTTCCGCGATTGTGTCGGAATGGGCTCAAATTTGACAGGTTGATCGGAAACAAAAACTGCGCCGGGGGCAATTTCGTCATTTTCCGCGATTGTGTCGGAATGGGCTCAAATTTGACAGGTTGATCGGAAACAAAAACTGCGCCGGGGGCAATTTCGTCATTTTCCGCGATTGTGTCGGAATGGGCTCAAATTTGACAGGTTGATCGGAAACAAAAACTGCGCCGGGGGCAATTTCGTCATTTTCCGCGATTGTGTCGGAATGGGCTCAAATTTGACAGGTTGATCGGAAACAAAAACTGCGCCGGGGGCAATTTCGTCATTTTCCGCGATTGTGTCGGAATGGGCTCAAATTTGACAGGTTGATCGGAAACAAAAACTGCGCCGGGGGCAATTTCGTCATTTTCCGCGATTGTGTCGGAATGGGCTCAAATTTGACAGGTTGATCGGAAACAAAAACTGCGCCGGGGGCAATTTCGTCATTTTCCGCGATTGTGTCGGAATGGGCTCAAATTTGACAGGTTGATCGGAAACAAAAACTGCGCCGGGGGCAATTTCGTCATTTTCCGCGATTGTGTCGGAATGGGCTCAAATTTGACAGGTTGATCGGAAACAAAAACTGCGCCGGGGGCAATTTCGTCATTTTCCGCGATTGTGTCGGAATGGGCTCAAATTTGACAGGTTGATCGGAAACAAAAACTGCGCCGGGGGCAATTTCGTCATTTTCCGCGATTGTGTCGGAATGGGCTCAAATTTGACAGGTTGATCGGAAACAAAAACTGCGCCGGGGGCAATTTCGTCATTTTCCGCGATTGTGTCGGAATGGGCTCAAATTTGACAGGTTGATCGGAAACAAAAACTGCGCCGGGGGCAATTTCGTCATTTTCCGCGATTGTGTCGGAATGGGCTCAAATTTGACAGGTTGATCGGAAACAAAAACTGCGCCGGGGGCAATTTCGTCATTTTCCGCGATTGTGTCGGAATGGGCTCAAATTTGACAGGTTGATCGGAAACAAAAACTGCGCCGGGGGCAATTTCGTCATTTTCCGCGATTGTGTCGGAATGGGCTCAAATTTGACAGGTTGATCGGAAACAAAAACTGCGCCGGGGGCAATTTCGTCATTTTCCGCGATTGTGTCGGAATGGGCTCAAATTTGACAGGTTGATCGGAAACAAAAACTGCGCCGGGGGCAATTTCGTCATTTTCCGCGATTGTGTCGGAATGGGCTCAAATTTGACAGGTTGATCGGAAACAAAAACTGCGCCGGGGGCAATTTCGTCATTTTCCGCGATTGTGTCGGAATGGGCTCAAATTTGACAGGTTGATCGGAAACAAAAACTGCGCCGGGGGCAATTTCGTCATTTTCCGCGATTGTGTCGGAATGGGCTCAAATTTGACAGGTTGATCGGAAACAAAAACTGCGCCGGGGGCAATTTCGTCATTTTCCGCGATTGTGTCGGAATGGGCTCAAATTTGACAGGTTGATCGGAAACAAAAACTGCGCCGGGGGCAATTTCGTCATTTTCCGCGATTGTGTCGGAATGGGCTCAAATTTGACAGGTTGATCGGAAACAAAAACTGCGCCGGGGGCAATTTCGTCATTTTCCGCGATTGTGTCGGAATGGGCTCAAATTTGACAGGTTGATCGGAAACAAAAACTGCGCCGGGGGCAATTTCGTCATTTTCCGCGATTGTGTCGGAATGGGCTCAAATTTGACAGGTTGATCGGAAACAAAAACTGCGCCGGGGGCAATTTCGTCATTTTCCGCGATTGTGTCGGAATGGGCTCAAATTTGACAGGTTGATCGGAAACAAAAACTGCGCCGGGGGCAATTTCGTCATTTTCCGCGATTGTGTCGGAATGGGCTCAAATTTGACAGGTTGATCGGGAACAAGAACCGCGCCGGGGGGAATTTCGTCATTTTTCGCAACTGTCTCGGAATTGGCTAAAATTTTACAGGTTGATCAGAAACAAAAATCGCGCCGGGGGCAATTTCGTCATTTTTCGAGACGATGTTGGAATGGGCTAAAATTTTACTGGTTGATCGGAAACAAAAACTGCGCCGGGGGCAATTTCGTCATTTTTCTCGACTGTGTCGGAGTGGGCTGAAATTTGGCAGGTTGATCGGAAACGAAAATCGCGACGGGGACAATTTCGTCATTTTTCTCGACTGTGTCGGAATGGGCTGAAATTTAGCAGGTTGATCGGAAATAAAAATCGCTCAGGGGCTATTTTGTCATTTTTCTCGACTGTTTAGGAATGGGCTAAAATTTGACTGGTTGATTGGAAACAAAAACCGCGCCGGTGGCAATTTCGTCATTTTTTGCGACTGTGTCGGAATGGGCTCAAATTTGACTGGTTGATCAGAAACAAAAACCGCGCCGAGGGCAATGCCGTCAGTTTTCTCGACTGTGTCGGAATGGCCTGAAATTTGGCATGCTGATCGGAAATAAAAATAGTGTAGGGGGCAATTTCATCATTTTTCTCGACTGTGTCGGAATGGGCTAAAATTTGACTGGTTGATCAGAAAAGAAACCGCGCCGGGGGCAATTTCGTCAGTTTTCTCGACTGTGTCGGAATGACCTGAAATTTGGCAGGTTGATCGGAAATAAAAATAGCGCAGAGGTCAATTTCGTCATTTTTCTCGACTGTGTCGGGATGGGCTAAAATTTGACTCGTTGATCGGAAGCAAAAACCACGCCAGTGGCAATTTCGTCATTTTTAGCGACTGTTTGGGAATGAGCTAAAATTTGACAGGTTGATCGGAAACATAAATCGCGCCGGGGGCAATTTCATCATTTTTCACTACTGTGTCGGAATGGGCTCAAATTTGACAGGTTGATCGGGATTGAGAACCGCGCCGGGGGTAATTTCGTCATTTTTCGCAACTGTGTCGGAATTGGCTAAAATTTGACTGGTTGATAGGAAACGAAAAATCGCGCCGGGTCCAATGTCGTCATTTTACTCGACTGTGTCGAAATGGGCTGAAATTTGGCAGGTTGATCGGAAACAAAAATCCCGCCGGGGGTAATTTCGTCATTTTTCGCGACTGTGTCGGAATGGGCTCAAATTTGACAGGTTGATCGGAAACAAAAACCCCGCCGGGGGTAATTTCGACATTTTTCGTCACTGTGTCGGAATTGGCAAAAATTTGACAGGTTTATCGGAAATAAAAATCGCGCCGGGGGCAATTTCGTCATTTTTCTTGACTTTGCCGGAACGGGCTGAAATTTAGCTTGTTGATCGGAAATAAAAATCGCACCGGGGGCAATTTCGTCATTTTTCACGACTGTGTCGGAATGGACTTAAATTTGACGAGTTGATCGGGAACAAAATTCGCGCCGGGGCTAATTTCGTCATTTTTCGCAGCTGTGTCGAATTGGCTAAAATTTGACCGGTTGGTCGGAAACAAAAATCGCGCCGTGGGCAATTTCGACGGTTTTCGCGAAAGTGTCGGAATGGACTAAAATTTGACAGGTTGATCAGAAAGAAAATCGCGTCGTGGGCAATTTCGTCAGTTTTCTCGACTGTGTCGGAGTGGGCTGAAATTTGGCAGGTTGATCGGAAATAAAAATCGCTCAGGGGCAATTTCGTCATTTTTCTCGACTGTGTCGGAATGGGATAAAATTTGACAGGTTAATCGGCAACAAAAAACAGAACCGGGGGCAATTTCGTCATTTTTCGCGACTGTGTCGGAATGGGCTAAAATTTCACAGGTTGATCGGAAACAAAAACCGCGCCAGGGGCAATTTCGTCATTTTTCGCGACTGTGTCGAAATGGGCTAAAATTTGGCAGGTTGATCGGAAATAAAAATCGCGCCGAGGGCAATTTCGTCATTTTTCTCGACTGTATCGGAATGGGCTAAAATTTGACTGGTTGATCGGAAACAAAAATCGCGTCGGGGGCAATTTCGTCATTTTTCTCGACTGTGTCGGAATGGGATAAAATTTGACAGGTTGATCGGGAACAAAAATCGCGCCGGGGTTAATTTCGTCATTTTTCGCGACGGTGTCGGAATCGACTAAAATTTGACTGGTTGATCGGAAACAAAAATCGCGTCGGGGGCAATTTCGTCATTTTTCTCGACTGTCGGAATGGACTGAAATTTGGCAGGTTGATCGGAAATAAAAATCGCGCCGAGGGCAATTTCGTCATTTTTCTCGACTGTATCGGAATGGGCTAAAATTTGACTGGTTGATCGGAAAAAAAAACCTCGCCAGGGGCAATTTAGTCATTTTTCGCGACGGAGTCGGAATCGACTAAAATTTCACTGGTTGTCGGAAATTAAAATCGCGCCGGGGACAATTTCGTCATTTTCCTCGACTGTGTCGGAATGGGCGAAAATTTGACTGGTTAATCGGAAAATAAAATCGCGCCGGGGGCAATTTCGTCAGTTTTCTCGACTGTGTCGGAATGGGCTGAAATATGGCAGGTTAATCGGAAAAAAAATCGCGCCGAGGAGCAATTTCGTCATTTTTCTCGACTGTGCCGGAATGGGCTAAAATTTGATTGGTTGATCGGAAACAAAAATCGCGCCCGGGGCAATTTCGTCATTTTTCGCGACAGTGTCGGAATGGGCAAAAATTTGACAGGTTGATCGGCAACAAGAAACCGCTCCGGGGACAATTTCGTCATTTTTCGCGACTGTGTCGGAATGGGCAAAATTTTGACAGGTTGGTCGGCAACAAGAAACCGCACCTGGGGCAATTTCGTCATTTTTCGCGACTGTGTAGGAATGGGCTCAAATTTGGCAGGTTGATCGGGAACAAAAACCGCGCTGGGGGTAATTTCGTCATTTTTCGCAACTGTGTCGGAATTGGCTAAAATTTGACAGGTTGATTGGAAACAAAAATCGCGCCGGGGAAATTTCATAATTTTTCGCGACTGTCGGAATGGGCTCAAATTTGACAGGTTGATTGTGAACAAAAATCGCTCCGGGTGAATTTCGTCATTTTTCGAAACTGTGTCGAAATTGGCTAAAATTTGACAGGTTGATTGAAAACAAAAATCGCGCCAGGGGCAATTTCTATATTTTTCGCGACGGTGTCGGAATGGGCTAAAATTTGACCGGTTGATAGAAAAAAAAATCGCGCCGGGGGCAATTTCGTCAGTTTTCTCGAATGTGTCAGAATGGACTGAAATTTGACCGGTTGATCGGAAACAAAAATCGCGCCAGGGGCAATTTCGTCATTTTTCGCGACTGTGTCGGAATGGGCTCAAATTTGACAGGTTGATCGGGAACAAAAATCGCGCCGAGTGAATTTCGTCATTTTTCGTGACTGTGTCAGAATTGACTAAAATTTTGACAGGTTGATCGAAAACAAAAATCGCGCCGGGGGCAATTTCGACATTTTTCGCGAAGGTGTCGGAATGGACTAAAATTTGACAGGTTGATCGGAAAGAAAATCGCGTCGGGGGAAATTTCGTCAGTTTTCTCGACTGTGTCGGAATGGGCAGAAATTTGGCAGGTTTATTGGAAATAAAAATCGCGCCGGGGGCAATTTCGTCATTTTCCTCGAATGTGTTGGAATGGGTGAAAATTTGACTGGCTGATCGGAAAATAAAATCACGCCGGGGGCAATTTCGTCAGTTTTCTCGACTGTGTTGGAATGGGCTGAAATTTGGCAGGTTAATCGGAAATAAAAATCGCGCCGGGGGCAATTTCGTCATTTTTCTCGACTGTGTCGAAATGGGCTAAAATTTGATTGGTTGATCGGAAACAAAAACCGCGCCAGGGGCAATTTCGTCATTTTTCGCGATTGTGTTGGAATGGGCAAAAATTTGACAGGTTGGTCGGCAACAAGAAACCGCACCTGGGGCAATTTCGTCATTTTTCGCGACTGTGTCGGAATGGGCTCAAATTTGGCAGGTTGATCGGGAACTAGGGCTGGGCAAATCTCCCGAACCGAACCGACCGAACCGAACCCGAACCGAACCGATCCGAACCCGACGGTTCTTGTCAAATTAAATACCCGAACGGGTATCTGAATTGAGAACCGACGGGTACGGTTCGGTTCTCGGTTCTAGACCAAGAACCGAAGAACCGAATAAGAACCGAATCTTTCTTTTTTTTTATATTGATTAAATCAAATTATTTTAATTTTAATTTTTTCTAAACAAATTAACAAATTAATGATTTCTAAATCCAAATTTTTGGCCCAATAATTTGTTTCATTTCTAATTTTTTAATTTTTGGCCCAATTACTCATTTTATTATTTCATTTCTTAGCCAAACAAGATCAAATATACTAAATAACCCTAAACACCTACAATAAAGTGCATAACGTTATCTCGACTCTCGCAGCCTATCTAATATTCCAAAACCTATACAATCGTCGGCCGACACTCTGACCTCCGATCGAAGCCGTGACTTTCCCCGACTGAAACTTTGATCGTAGCGATCATTTGAACAAAATAGTTTACTAATCTCTGACATTCCAAAACTATTGAATGTATCATTAGTCGTATTTATATAACGTTGTTATAAATGTTAAAAAATTTAATTATAGTACAGAACCGAACGGAACCGAAGACCCACGCCCACCCCTATCGGGAACAAAAACCGCGCTGGGGGTAATTACGTCATTTTTCGCAACTGTGTCGGAATTGGCTAAAATTTGACAGGTTGATTGGAAACAAAAATCGCGCCGGGGAAATTTCATAATTTTTCGCGACTGTCGGAATGGGCTCAAATTTGACAGGTTGATTGTGAACAAAAATCGCTCCGGGTGAATTTCGTCATTTTTCGAAACTGTGTCGAAATTGGCTAAAATTTGACAGGTTGATCGAAAATAAAAATCGCGCCGGGGGCAATTTCTATATTTTTCGCGACGGTGTCGGAATGGGCTAAAATTTGACCGGTTGATAGAAAAAAAAATCGCGCCAGGGGCAATTTCGTCAGTTTTCTCGAATGTGTCAGAATGGACTGAAATTTGACCGGTTGATCGGAAACAAAAATCGCGCCAGGGGCAATTTCGTCATTTTTCGCGACTGTGTCGGAATGGGCTCAAATTTGACAGGTTGATCGGGAACAAAAATCGCGCCGAGCGAATTTCATCATTTTTCGCGACTGTGTCAGAATTGACTAAAATTTTGACAGGTTGATGGAAAACAAAAATCGCGCCGGGGGCAATTTCGACGTTTTTCGCGAAGGTGTCGGAATGGACTAAAATTTGACAGGTTGATCGGAAAGAAAATCGCGTCGGGGGAAATTTCGTCAGTTTTCTCGACTGTGTCGGAATGGGCGGAAATTTGGCAGGTTTATTGGAAATAAAAATCGCGCCGGGGGCAATTTCGTCATTTTCCTCGAATGGGTTGGAATGGGTGAAAATTTGACTGGTTGATCGGAAAATAAAATCACGCCGGGGGAATTTCGTCAATTTTCTCGACTATGTTGGAATGGGCTGAAATTTGGCAGGTTAATCGGAAATAAAAATCGCGCCGGGGGCAATTTCGTCATTTTTCTCGACTGTGTCGAAATGGGCTAAAATTTGATTGGTTGATCGGAAACAAAAACCGCGCCAGGGGCAATTTCGTCATTTTTCGCGACTGTGTTGGAATGGGCAAAAATTTGACAGGTTGATCGGCAACAAGAAATCGCTCCGGGGGCAATTTCGTCATTTTTCGCGATTGTGTCGGAATGGGCTCAAATTTGACAGGTTGTTTGGGAACAAAACCCTCGCCGGTGGTAATTTCGTATTGTTTCGCGACGGTGTCGAAATCGACTAAAATTTGACTGGTTGATAGGAAACAAAAATCGTGCCGGGGGCAATTTCGTCATTTTTCTCGACTGTGTCGGAATGGGCTGAAATTTGACTGGTTGATCGGAAACAAAAACCGCGCCAGGGGCAATTTCGTCATTTTTCGCGACTGTGTCGGAATGGGCTCAAATTTGACAGGTTAATCGGGAACAAAAATCGCGCCGGGGGTAACTTCGTCATTTTTCGTAACTGTGTCGGAATTGGCAAAAATTTGAAAGATTTATCGGAAATAAAAATCGCGCCGGGGGCAATTTCGTCATTTTTCTTGACTGTGTCAGAATGGGCTGAAATTTAGCGTGTTGATTGAAAATAAAAATCGCACTGGGTGCAATTTCGTCATTTTTCACGAATGTGTCGGAATGGACTTAAATTTGACGAGTTGATCGGGAACAAAATTCGCGCCGGGGCTAATTTCGTCATTTTTCGCAGCTGTGTCGGAGTTGGCTGAAATTTGACAGTTGGTCGGAAACAAAAATCGCGCCGTGGGCAATTTCGACGGTTTTCGCGAAAGTGTCGGAATGGACTAAAATTTGACAGGTTGATCAGAAAGAAAATCGCGTCGGGGGCAATTTCGTCAGTTTTCTCGACTGTGTCGGAATAGGCTGAAATTTGGCAGGTTGATCGGAAATAAAAATCGCTCAGGGGCAATTTCGTCATTTTTCTCGACTGTGTCGGAATGGGATAAAATTTGACGGGTTGATCGGCAACAAAAACCCGCACCGGCGGCAATTTCGTCATTTTTCGCGACTGTGTCGGAATGGGCTAAAATTTCACAGGTTGATCGGAAACAAAAATCGCGCCAGGGGCAATTTCGTCATTTTTCGCGACTGTGTCGTAATGGACAAAAATTTGACAGGTTGATCAGCAACAGGAAACCGTACCGAGGGCAATTTCGTCATTTTTCGTTATTGTGTCGAAATGGGATCAAATTTGACAGGTTGATCGGGAACAAAAATCGCGTCGGGGTTAATTTCGTCATTTTTCGCGACGGTGTCGAAATCGACTAAAATTTGACTGGTTGATCGGAAACAAAAATTACGTCGAGGGCAATTTCGTCATTTTTCTCGACTATGTCGGAATGGACGAAAATTTGGCAGGTTGATCGGAAATAAAAATCACGCCGAGGGCAATTTCGTCATTTTTCTCGACTGTATCGGAATGGGCTAAAATTTGACTGGTTGATCGGAAACAAAAGCCGCGCCAGGGGTAATTTAGTCATTTTTCGCGACGGAGTCGGAATCGACTAAAATTTGACTAGTTGATCGGAAATAAAAATCGAGCCGGGGACAATTTCATCATTTTCCTCGACTGTGTCGGAATGGGCAAAAATTTGACTGGTTGATCGGAAAATAAAATCGCGGTGGGGGCAATTTCGTCAGTTTTCTAGACTGTGTCGGAATGCGCTGAAATTTGGCAGGTTAATCGGAAAAAAAATCGCGCCGGGGGGAAATTTCGTCATTTTTCTCGACTGTGTCGGAATGGGCTAAAATTTGATTGGTTGATCGGAAACAAAAACCGCGCCAGGGGTAATTTCGTCATTTTTCGCGACAGAGTCGGAATGGGCAAAAATTTGACAGGTTGATCGGCAACAAGAAACCGCTCCGGGGGCAATTTCGTCATTTTTGCGACTGTGTCGGAATGGGCACAAATTTGACAGGTTGATCGGGAACAAAACCCGCGCCGGTGGCAATTTCGTCATGTTTCGCGACGGTGTCGGAATCGACTAAAATTTGACAGGTTGATTGGAAACAAAAATAGCGTCGGGGGCAATTTAGACATTTTTTGCAACGGTGTCGGAATGGACTAAAATTTGACTAGTTGATCGAAAAAAAATCGCGCCGGGGGCAATTTCGTCCGTTTTCTCGACTGTATCGGAATGGGCTGAAATTTGACTGGTTGATCGGAAACAACAACCGCGCCAGGGGCAATTTTGTCATTTTTCGCGACATTGTCGGAATGGGCAAAAATTTGACAGGTTGATCGGCAACAAAAAACTGCACCGGGGGCAATTTCGTCATTTTCCGCGACTGTGTCGGAATGGGCTCAAATTTCACTAGTTGATTGGGGACAAAAACCGCGCCGGGGGTAATTTCGTCATTTTTCGCGACTGTGTCGGAATGGGCTAAAATTTGACAGGTTGATTGGAAACAAAAATAGCGTCGGGGGCAATTTAGACATTTTTTGCAACGGTGTCGGAATGGGCTAAAATTTGACTGGTTGATCGAAAAAAAATCGCGCCGGGAGCAATTTCGTCCGTTTTCTCGACTATGTCGGAATGGGCTGAAATTTGGCAGATTTATCGGAAATAAAAATCGCGTTGGGGGCAATTTCGTCAGTTTCTCGACAGTGTTGGAATGGGCTGAAATTTGGCTAGTCGATCGAAAATAAAAATCGCGCCTGGGTCAATTTCGTCATTTTTCTCGACTGTGTCGGAATGGGCTAAAATTTGAATGGTTGATCGGAAACAAAAACGGCGCCAGGGGCAATTTCGTCATTTTTCGCGACTGTGTCGGAATGGGCAAAAATTTGACAGGTTGATCGGCAACAAGAAATCGCACCGCGGGCAATTTCGTCATTTTTCGCGACTGTGTCGGAATGGGCTCAAATTTGGCAGGTTGATCGGGAACAAAAACCGCGCCGGGGGTAATTTCGTCATTTTCCACGACTGTGTCGGAATGGGCTCAAATTTGACAGGTTAATCGGGAGCAAAAACCGCACCGGGGGTAATTCCGTCATTTTTCGTAACTGTATCGAAATTGGCAAAAATTTGACAGGTTTATCGGAAATAAAAATCGCGCCGGGGCAATTTCGTCATTTTTCTTGACTGTGTCGGATTGGGCTGAAATTTAGCTTGTTGATTGAAAATAAAAATCGCACCGGGGGCAATTTCGTCATTTTTCACGACTGTGTCGGAATGGACTTAAATTTGACGAGTTGATCGGGAACAAAATTCGCGCCGGGGCTAATTTCGTCATTTTTCGCAGCTGTGTCGGAATTGGCTAAAATTTGACGGGTTGGTCGGAAACAAAAATCGCGCCGGGGGCAATTTCGACGGTTTTCGCGAAAGTGTCGGAATGGACTAAAATTTGACAGGTTGATCGGAAAGAAAATCGCGTCGGGGGCAATTTCGTCAGTTTTCTCGACTGTGTCGGAATGGGCTGAAATTTGGCAGGTTGATCAGAAATAAAAATCGCTCAGGGGCAATTTCGTCATTTTTCTCGACTGTGTCGGAATGGGATAAAATTTGACAGGTTGATCGTCAACAAAAACCCGCACCGGGGGCAATTTCGTCATTTTTCGCGACTGTGTCGGAATGGGCTAAAATTTCACAGGTTGATCGGAAACAAAAACCGCGCCAGGGGCAATTTCGTCATTTTTCGCGACTATGTCGAAATGGACGAAAATTTGGTAGGTTGATCGGAAATAAAAATCGCGCCGAGGGCAATTTCGTCATTTTTCTCGACTGTATCGGAATGGGCTAAAATTTGACTGGTTGATCGGAAACAAAAACCGCGCCAGGGGCAATTTAGTCATTTTCGCGACGGTGTCTGAATCGACTAAAATTTGACTGGTTGATCGGAAACAATAATTTCGCGTCGGGGGCAATTTCGTCATTTTTCTCGATTATGTCGGAATGGACTGAAATTTGGCAGGTTGATCGGAAATAAAAATCGCGCCGAGGGCAATTTCGTCATTTTTCTCGACTGTATCGGAATGGGCTAAAATTTGACTGGTTGATCGGAAACAAAAATCGCGCCAGGGGCAATTTAGTCATTTTTCGCGACGGAGTCGGAATCGAGTAAAATTTGACTGGTTGATCGGAAACAAAAATCGTGCTGGGGGCAATTTCGTCATTTTTCCACGACTGTGTCGGAATGGGCTGAAATTTGGCCGATTGATCGGAAATAAAAATCGCGCCGGGGGCAATTTCGTAATTTTTCTCAACTGTGTCGGAATGGGCTAAAATTTGATTGGTTGATCGGAAACAAAAACGGCGCCAGGGGCAATTTCGTCATTTTTCGCGACTGTGTCGGAATGGGCAAAAATTTGACAGGTTGATCGTAAACCAAAATCGCACCGAGGGATTTTTTGGCATTTTTCACGAATTTGTCGGAATGGGCTCAAATTTGGCAGGCTGATCGGGAACGAAAATCGAGTCGGTGGTAATTTCGTCATTTTTCGCAACTGTGTCGAAATGGGCTAAAATTTGACTGGTTGATCGGAAACAAAAATCGCCAGGGGCAATTTCGTCATTTTTCGCGACTGTGTCGGAATTGGCAAAAATTTGACAGGTTGATCGGCAACAAGAAACAACACCGGGGGCAATTTCGTCATTTTTCGTGACTGTGTCGGAATGGGATCAAATTTCACAGGTTGATCGGAAACAAGAATCGCGCCGGGGGCAATTTCATCATTTTTCTCAATGTGTCGGAATGGGCTGAAATTTGGCTGGTTGATCGGAAATAAAAATGGCGCCGGGGGCAATTTCGTCATTTTCCTCGACTGTGTCGGAATGGGCAAAAATTTGACTGGCTGATCGGAAACAAAAACTGTGCCAGGGGCAATTTGTTCATTTTTCGCGACTGTGTCGGAATGGGCAAAATTTAACTGGTTGATCGGCAAAAAAAAATCGCACCGGGGGCAATTTTGAAATTTTTCGCGACTGTGTCGGAATGGGCTCAAATTTGACAGGTTGATCGGAACAAAAATCGCGCCGGGGGTAATATCGTCATTTTTCGCAACGGTGTCGGAATTGGCTAAAATTTGACAGGTTGATCGGAAACAAAAATCGCCCCGAGGGCAATTTCGTCATTTTTCGCGACTGTGTCGGAATGGGCTCAAATTTGACAGGTTGATCGGAAACAAAAATCGCCCCGAGGGCAATTTCGTCATTTTTCGCGACTGTGTCGGAATGGGCTCAAATTTGACAGGTTGATCTGGAACAAAAACCGCGCAGGGTGAATTTCGTCATTTTTCGTAACTGTGTCGGAATTGGCTAAAATTTGACAGGTTGATTGAAAACAAAAATCGCGTCGGGGGCAATTTCGATATTATTCGCGACGGTGTCGGAATGAACTAAAATTTGACTGGTTGATCGGCAAAAAACCGCGCCGGGGGCAATTTCGTCATTTTTCTCGACTGTGTCGGAGTGGACAAAAATTTGACTAGTTTATCGGAAACAAAAACCGCGACAGGGGCAATTTCGTCATTTTTCGCGACTGTGTCGGAATGGGCTCGAATTTGACAGGTTGATCGGGAACAAAAATCACTCCGAGTGAAGTTCGTCCTTTTTCGCGACAGTGTCGGAATCGACTAAAATTTGACTGGTTGATCGGAGACAAAAGTCACGTCGGGGGCAATTTCGTCATTTTTCTCGACTGTGTCGGAATGGGCTAAAATTTGACTAGCTGATCGGAAACAAAAACTGCGCCAGGGACAATTTCGTCATTTTTCGCGACTGTGTCGGATTGGGCAAAAATTTCACAGGTTGATCGGCAACAAAAAATCGCGCCGGGGGCAATTTCCTCATTTTTCGCGACGATGTCGGAATCGACTAAAATTTGACTGGTTGATCGGAGACAAAAGTCACGTCGGGGGCAATTTCGTCATTTTCCGCGACTGTGTCGGAATGGGCTCAAATTTGGCAGGTTGATCGGGTTGATCGGAAACACCGGGGGTAATTTCGTCATTTTCCACGACTGTGTCGGAATGGGCTCAAATTTGACAGGTTAATCGGGAACAAAAACCGCGTCGGGGGTAATTTCGTCATTTTTCGTTCCTGTGTCGGAATTGGCAAAAATTTGACAGGTTTATCGGAAATAAAAATTGCGCCGGGGGCAATTTCGTCATTTTTCTTGACTGTGTCGGAATGGGCTGAAATTTGGCTTGTTGATCGTAAATAAAAATCGCACCGGGGTCAATTTCGTCATTTTTCACGACTGTGTCGGAATGGACTTAAATTTGACGAGTTGATCGGGAACAAAATTCGCACCGGGGCTAATTTCGTCATTTTTCGCAGCTGTGTCGGAATTGGCTAAAATTTGACGGGTTGGTTGGAAACAAAAATCGCGCCGGGGGCAATTTCGACGGTTTTCGCGAAAGTGTCGGAATGGACTAAAATTTGACAGGTTGATCGGAAAGAAAATCGCTTCGGGGGCAATTTCGTCAGTTTTCTCGACTGTGTCGGAATGCGCTGAAATTTTGCAGGTTGATAGGAAATAAAAATCGCTCAGGGGCAATTTCGTCATTTTTCTCGACTGTGTCGGAATGGGATAAAATTTGACAGGTTGATCGGCAACAAAAACCGCACCGGGGGCAATTTCGTCATTTTTCGCAACTGTGTCGGAATGGGCTAAAATTTCACAGGTTGATCGGAAACAAAAACCGCGCCAGGGGCAATTTCGTCATTTTTTACGACTGTGTCGTAATGGGCAAAAATTTGACAGGTTGATCGGCAACAGGAAACCGTAGCGAGGGCAATTTCGTCATTTTTCGTTACTGTGTCGGAATGGGATCAAATTTGACAGGTTGATCGGGAACAAAAATCGCGCCGGGGTTAATTTCGTCATTTTTCGCCACGGTGTCGGAATCGACTAAAATTTGACTGGTTGATCGGAAACAAAAATCTCGTCGGGGGCAATTTCGTCATTTTTCTCGACTATGTCGGAATGGACGAAAATTTGGGAGGTTGATCGGAAATAAAAATCGCGCCGAGGGCAATTTCGTCATTTTTCTCGACTGTATCGGAATGGGCTAAAATTTGACTGGTTGATCGGAAACAAAAACCGCGCCAGGGGCAATTTAGTCATTTTTCGCAACGGTGTCGGAATCGACTAAAATATGAATGGTTGATCGGAAACAAAAATCGCGTCGGGGGCAATTTCGTCATTTTTCTCGACTATGTCGGAATGGACTGAAATTTGGCAGGTTGATCGGAAATAAAAATTGCGCCGAGGGCAATTTCGTCATTTTTCTCGGCTGTATCGGAATGGGCTAAAATTTGACTGGTTGATCGGAAACAAAAATCGCGCCAGGGGCAATTTAGTCATTTTTCGCGACGGAGTCGGAATCGAGTAAAATTTGACTGGTTGATCGGAAACAAAAATCGTGCTGGGGGCAATTTCGTCATTTTTTCACGACTGCGTCGGAATGGGCTGAAATTTGGCCGATTGATCGGAAATAAAAATCGCGCCGGGGGCAATTTCGTAAATTTTTTCGACTGTGTCGGAATGGGCTAAAATTTGATTGGTTGATTGGAAACAAAAACGACGCCAGGGGCAATTTCGTCATTTTTCGTGACTGTGTCGGAATGGGCAAAAATTTGACAGGTTGATCGGCAACAAGAAACCGCACCGGGGATAATTTCGTCATTTTTCGCGACTGTGTCGGAATGGGCTAAAATTTGACAGGTTGATCGGAAACAAAAATCTTACTGGGGGATTTATTGGCATTTTTCGCGAATTTGTCGGAATGGGCTCAAATTTGGCAGGTTGATCGGGAACAAAAATCGGGCCGGTGGTAATTTCGTCATTTTTCTCAACTGTGTCGAAATGGGCTAAAATTTGACTGGCTGATCGGAAACAAAAACCCGCCAGGGGCAATTTCGTCATTTTTCGCGACTGTGTCGGAATTGGCAAAAATTTGACAGGTTGATCGGCAACAAGAAACAACACCGGGGGCAATTTCGTCATTTTTCGTGACTGTGTCGGAATGGGCTCAAATTTGACAGGTTGATCGGGAACAAAAATCGCTCCGAGTGAATTTCGTCATTTTTCGTGACGGTGTCGGAATCGACTAAAATTTGACTGGTTGATCGGAAACAAAAATCACGTCGGGGGCAATTTCGTCATTTTTCTCGACTGTGTCGGAATGGGCTAAAATTTGACTGGCTGATCGGAAACAAAAACTGCGCCAGGGACAATTTCGTCATTTTTCGCGACTGTGTCGGATTGGGCAAAAATTTCACAGGTTGATCGGCAACAAAAAATCGCACCGGGGGCAATTTCGTCATTTTTTGTGACTGTGTCGGAATGGGCTCAAATTTCACAGGTTGATCGAAAACAAAAATCGCCCCGGGGCAATATCGTCATTTTTCGCAACTGTGTCGGAATTGGATAAAATTTGACAGGTTGATCGGAAACAAAAATCACGCCGGGGGCAATTTCGTCATTTTTCGCGACTGTGTCGGAATGGGCTCAAATTCGACAGGTTCATCGGGAAAAAAAATCGCGCCGGGTGAATTTCGTCATTTTTCGGAACTGTGTCGGAATTGGTTAAAATTTGACAGGTTGATCGAAAACAAAAATCGCGCCGGGGGCAATTTCGATATTTTTCGCGACAGTATCGGAATGGGCTAAAATTTGGCAGGTTGATCGCAAATAAAAGTCGCGCCGGGGGCAATTTCGTCACTGTGTCGGAATTGGCTAAAATTCTGACAGGTTGATCGCAAATAAAAGTCGCGCCGGGGGCAATTTCGTCACTGTGTCGGAATTGGCTAAAATTCTGACAGGTTGATCGCAAATAAAAGTCGCGCCGGGGGCAATTTCGTCACTGTGTCGGAATTGGCTAAAATTCTGACAGGTTGATCGCAAATAAAAGTCGCGCCGGGGGCAATTTCGTCACTGTGTCGGAATTGGCTAAAATTCTGACAGGTTGATCGCAAATAAAAGTCGCGCCGGGGGCAATTTCGTCACTGTGTCGGAATTGGCTAAAATTCTGACAGGTTGATCGCAAATAAAAGTCGCGCCGGGGGCAATTTCGTCACTGTGTCGGAATTGGCTAAAATTCTGACAGGTTGATCGCAAATAAAAGTCGCGCCGGGGGCAATTTCGTCACTGTGTCGGAATTGGCTAAAATTCTGACAGGTTGATCGCAAATAAAAGTCGCGCCGGGGGCAATTTCGTCACTGTGTCGGAATTGGCTAAAATTCTGACAGGTTGATCGCAAATAAAAGTCGCGCCGGGGGCAATTTCGTCACTGTGTCGGAATTGGCTAAAATTCTGACAGGTTGATCGCAAATAAAAGTCGCGCCGGGGGCAATTTCGTCACTGTGTCGGAATTGGCTAAAATTCTGACAGGTTGATCGCAAATAAAAGTCGCGCCGGGGGCAATTTCGTCACTGTGTCGGAATTGGCTAAAATTCTGACAGGTTGATCGCAAATAAAAGTCGCGCCGGGGGCAATTTCGTCACTGTGTCGGAATTGGCTAAAATTCTGACAGGTTGATCGCAAATAAAAGTCGCGCCGGGGGCAATTTCGTCACTGTGTCGGAATTGGCTAAAATTCTGACAGGTTGATCGCAAATAAAAGTCGCGCCGGGGGCAATTTCGTCACTGTGTCGGAATTGGCTAAAATTCTGACAGGTTGATCGCAAATAAAAGTCGCGCCGGGGGCAATTTCGTCACTGTGTCGGAATTGGCTAAAATTCTGACAGGTTGATCGCAAATAAAAGTCGCGCCGGGGGCAATTTCGTCACTGTGTCGGAATTGGCTAAAATTCTGACAGGTTGATCGCAAATAAAAGTCGCGCCGGGGGCAATTTCGTCACTGTGTCGGAATTGGCTAAAATTCTGACAGGTTGATCGCAAATAAAAGTCGCGCCGGGGGCAATTTCGTCACTGTGTCGGAATTGGCTAAAATTCTGACAGGTTGATCGCAAATAAAAGTCGCGCCGGGGGCAATTTCGTCACTGTGTCGGAATTGGCTAAAATTCTGACAGGTTGATCGCAAATAAAAGTCGCGCCGGGGGCAATTTCGTCACTGTGTCGGAATTGGCTAAAATTCTGACAGGTTGATCGCAAATAAAAGTCGCGCCGGGGGCAATTTCGTCACTGTGTCGGAATTGGCTAAAATTCTGACAGGTTGATCGCAAATAAAAGTCGCGCCGGGGGCAATTTCGTCACTGTGTCGGAATTGGCTAAAATTTGACAGGTTGATCGAAAATAAAAATCGCGCCGGGGGCAATTTCGACATTTTTCTCGACTGTGTCGGAATGGGCCAAAATTTGGCCTGTTGATCGAGAACAAAAATCGAGCCGGGTGAATTTCGTCATTTTTCGCAACTGTGTCGGAATTTGCTAAAATTTGACAGGTTGATCGAAAACAAAAATCGCGCCGGGGGCAATTTCGATATTTTTCCCGACGGTGTTGGAATGAGCTAAAATTTGACCGGTTGATCGGAAAAAAACAGCGCCGTGGGCAATTTCGTCAATTTTCTCAACTGTGTCGGAATGAACTAAAATTTCACTTGTTGATCGGAAACAAAAACCGCGACAGGGGCAATTTCGTCATTTTTCGCGACTGTGTCGTAATGGTCTCAAATTTGACAGGTTGATTGGGAACAAAAATCGCGCTGAGTGAATTTCGTGATTTTTCGGAACTGTGTCGGAATTGGTTAAAATTTGATAGGTTGATCGAAAACAAAAATCGCGCCGGGGGCAATTTCGATATTTTTCGCGACAGTGTCGGAATGGGCTAAAATTTGACCGGTTGATCGGAAAAAAACAGCGCCGGGGGCAATTTCGTCAGTTTTCTCAGCTGCGTCGGAATGGACTAAAATTTGACCGGTTGATCGGAAACAAAAATCGCGACAGGGGCAATTTCGTCATTTTTCGCGACTGTGTCGGAATGGGCTCAAATTTGACAGGTTGATCGGGAACAAAAATCTCGCCGAGTGAATTTCGTCATTTTTCGCAATTGTGTCAGAATTGGCTAAAATTCTGACAGGTTGATCGCAAACAAAAATCGCACCGGGGGCAATTTCGACGTTTTTCGCGAAGGTGTAGGAATGGGCTAAAATTTGACTGGTTGATCGGAAAAAAATCGAGCCGGGGGCAATTTCGTCTGTTTTCTCGACTGTGTCGGAATGGGCTGAAATTTGGCAGGTTGATCGGAAATAAAAATCGCGCCGGGGGCAATTTCGACATTTTTCTCGACTGTGTCGGAATGGGCCAAAATTTGGCAGGTTGATCGGGAACAAAAATCGAGCCGGGTGAATTTCGTCATTTTTCGCAACTGTGTCGGAATTTGCTAAAATTTGACAGGTTGATCGAAAACAAAAATCGCGCCGGGGGCAATTTCGATATTTTTCCCGACGGTGTCGGAATGAGCTAAAATTTGACCGGTTGATCGGAAAAAAAACAGTGTCGGGGGCAATTTCTTCAGTTTTCTCAACTGTGTCGGAATGGACTAAAATTTGACAGGTTGATCGGAAACAAAAATCGCGACAGGGGCAATTTCGTCATTTTTCGCGACTGTGTCGGAATGGGCTCAAATTTGGCAGGTTGATCGGGAACAAAAATCGCGCTGAGTAAATTTCGTCATTTTTTGCAACTTTGTCGGAATTGGCTAAAATTTTGACAAGTTGATCGCAAACAAAAATCGCGCCGGGGGCAATTTCGTCATTTTTCGCGACTGTGCCGGAATGGGCTCAAGTTTGACAGGTTGATCTGGAACAAAAACCGCGCAGGGTGAATTCGTCATTTTTAGTAACTGTGTCGGAATTGGCTAAAATTTGACAGGTTGATCGGAAACAAAAATCGCGCCGGGGGCAATTTCGTCATTTTTCGCGACTGTGCCGGAATGGGCTCAAATTTGACAGGTTGATTGGGAAAAAAAAGCGCCGGGGGCAATTTCGTCA
Source organism: Olea europaea var. sylvestris (assembly GCF_002742605.1). Taxonomy (NCBI): domain Eukaryota; kingdom Viridiplantae; phylum Streptophyta; class Magnoliopsida; order Lamiales; family Oleaceae; genus Olea; species Olea europaea. The sequence goes on from NW_019258094.1 coordinate 20,908, forward strand.
TTTTTCGCGACGGTGTCGGAATCGACTAAAATTTGACTGGTTGATCGGAAACAAAAATCGCGTCGGGGGCAATTTCGTCATTTTTCTCGACTATGTTGAAATGGATTGAAATTTGGCAGGTTGATCGGAAATAAAAATCTCGCCTGGGGGCAATTTCGTCATTTTTCGCGACTGTGCCGGAATGGGCTCAAATTTGACAGGTTGATCTGGAACAAAAACCGCGCAGGGTGAATTCGTCATTTTTAGTAACTGTGTCGGAATTGGCTAAAATTTGACAGGTTGATTGAAAACAAAAATCGCGTAGGGGGCAATTTCGATATTATTCGCGACGGTGTCGGAATGAGCTAAAATTTGACCGGTTGATCGGCAAAAAACCGCGCCGGGGGCAATTTCGTCAGTTTTCTCGACTATGTCGGAATGGACTAAAATTTGACTGGTTGATCGGAAACAAAAACCGCGACAAGGGCAATTTCGTCATTTTTCGCGACTGTGTCGGAATGGGCTCAAATTTGACAGGTTGATCGGGAACAAAAATCGCTCCGAGTGAATTTCGTCATTTTTCGTGACGGTGTCGGAATCGACTAAAATTTGACTGGTTGATCGGAAACAAAAATCACGTCGGGGGCAATTTCGTCATTTTTCTCGACTGTGTCGGAATGGGCTAAAATTTGACTGGCTGATCGGAAACAAAAACTGCACCAGGGACAATTTCGTCATTTTTCTTGACTGTGTCGGATTGGGCAAAAATTTCACAGGTTGATCGGCAACAAAAAATCGCACCGGGGGCAATTTCGTCATTTTTCGTGACTGTGTCGGAATGGGCTCAAATTTCACAGGTTGATCGAAAACAAAAACCGCCCCGGGGCAATATCGTCATTTTTCGCAACTGTGTCGGAATTGGATAAAATTTGACAGGTTGATCGGAAACAAAAATCGCGCCGGGGGCAATTTCGTCATTTTTCGCGACTGTGTCGGAATGGGCTCAAATTTGACAGGTTGATCGGGAAAAAAAATCACGCCGGGTGAATTTCGTCATTTTTCGGAACTGTGTCGGAATTGGTTAAAATTTGACAGGTTGATCGAAAACAAAAATCGCGCTGGGGGCAATTTCGATATTTTTCGCAACAGTGTCGGAATGGGCTAAAATTTGACCGGTTGATCGGAAAAAAACAGCGCCGGGTGCAATTTCGTCAGTTTTCTCAACTGCGTCGAAATGGACTATAATTTGACTGGTTGATCGGAAACAAAAATCGCGACAGGGGCAATTTCGTCATTTTTCGCGACTGTGTCGGAATGGGCTCAAATTTTGGCAGGTTGATCGCAAATAAAAGTCGCGCCGGGGGCAATTTCGACGTTTTTCGCGAAGGTGTAGGAATGGGCTAAAATTTGACTGGTTGATCGGAAAAAAAATTGAGCCGGGGGCAATTTCATCAGTTCTCTCGACTGTGTCGGAATGGGCTGAAATTTGGCAGGTTGATCGGAAATAAAAATCGCGCCGGGCGCAATTTCGTCATTTCTCTCGACTGTGTCGGAATGGGGTAAAATTTCACAGGTTGATCGAAAACAAAAATTGCGCCGGGGGCAATTTCGTCATTTCTCTCGACTGTGTCGGAATGGGGTAAAATTTCACAGGTTGATCGAAAACAAAAATTTCGCCGGGGGCAATTTCGATATTTTTCGCGACAGTATCGGAATGGTCTAAAATTTGACCGGTTGATCGGAAAAAAACAGCGCCGGGGGCAATTTCGTCAGTTTTCTCGACTGCGTCGGAATGGACTAAAATTTGACCGGTTGATCGGAAACAAAAACCGCGACAGGGGCAATTTCGTCATTTTTCGCGACTGTGTCGGAATGGGCTCAAATTTGACAGGTTGATCGGGAACAAAAATCGCGCCGAGTGAATTTCGTCATTTTTCGCAATTGTGTCAGAATTGGCTAAAATTCTGACAGGTTGATCGCAAACAAAAATCGCGCCGGGGGCAATTTCGACGTTTTTCGCGAAGGTGTAGGAATGGGCTAAAATTTGACTGGTTGATCGGAAAAAAATCGAGCCGGGGGCAATTTCGTCTGTTTTCTCGACTGTGTCGGAATGGGCTGAAATTTGGCAGGTTGATCGGGAATAAAAATCGCGCCGGAGGCAATTTCGACATTTTTCTCGACTGTGTCGGAATGGGCCAAAATTTGGCAGGTTGATCGGGAACAAAAATCGAGCCGGGTGAATTTCGTCATTTTTCGCAACTGTGTCGGAATTTCCTAAAATTTGACAGGTTGATCGAAAACAAAAATCGCGCCGGGGGCAATTTCGATATTTTTCCCGACGGTGTCGGAATGAGCTAAAATTTGACCGGTTGATCGGAAAAAAAACAGTGTCGGGGGCAATTTCATCAGTTTTCTCAACTGTGTCGGAATGGACTAAAATTTGACTGGTTTATCGGAAACAAAAATCGCGACAGGGGCAATTTCGTCATTTTTCGCGACTGTGTTGGAATGGGCTCAAATTTGGCAGGTTGATCGGGAACAAAAATCGCGCTGAGTAAATTTCGTCATTTTTTGCAACTTTGTCGGAATTGGCTAAAATTTTGACAAGTTGATCGCAAACAAAAATCGCGCCGGGGGCAATTTCGACGTTTTTCGCTAAGGTGTCGGAATAGGCTAAAATTGGGACTGGTTGATTGGGCAAAAATTTAACAGGTTGATCGGCAAAAAAAAACCGCACCGGGGGCAATTTCGACATTTTTCTCGACTGTGTCGGAATGGGCTCAAATTTGACAGGTTGATCGGGAACAAAAACCGCGCTGGGGGTAATATCCTCATTTTTCGCAACGGTGTCGGAATTGGCTAAAATTTGATAGGTTGATCGGAAACAAAAATCGTGCCGGGGGCAATTTCGTCATTTTTCGCGACTGTGTCGGAATGGGCACAAATTTGACAGGTTGATCGGGAAAAAATCGCGCCGGGGACAATTTCGTCATTTTTCGCGACGGTGTCGGAATCGACTAAAATTTGACTGGTTGATCGGAAACAAAAATCGCGTCGGGGGCAATTTCGTCATTTTTCTCGACTATGTCGAAATGGATTGAAATTTGGCAGGTTGATCGGAAATAAAAATCGCGCCTGGGGGCAATTTCGTCATTTTTCTCGACTGTGTCGGGATGGGCTAAAATTTGACTGGTTGATCGGAAACAAAAACCGCGACAGGGGCAATTTCGTCATTTTTCGCGACTGTGTCGGAATGGACTCAAATTTGACAGGTTGATCGGGAACAAAAATCGCGCTGAGCAAATTTCGTCATTTTTCGCAACTTTGTCGGAATTGGCTAAACTTTTGACAGGTTGATCGCAAACAAAAATCGCGCCGGGGGCAATTTCGACGTTTTTCGCGAAGGTGTCGGAATAGCCTAAAATTGGGACTGGTTGATTGGAAAAAAAACCGCGCAGGGGGCAATTTCGTCAGTTTTCCCGACTGTGTCGCAATGGGCTGAAATTTGGCAGGTTGATCGGAAATAAAAATCGCGCAGGGGGCAATTTCGTCATTTTTCTCGACTGTGTCGGAATGGGCTAAAATTTGACTGGCTGATCGGAAACAAAAACTGCGCCAGGGGCAATTTCATCATTTTTCGCGACTGTGTCGGAATGGGCAAAAATTTGACAGGTTGATCGGCAACAAGAAACCGCACAGGGCTCAATTTCGTTATTTTTCGCTACTGTGTCGGAATGGGCTCAAATTTGACAGGTTGATCGGGAATAAAAATCGCGCAGAGTGAATTTCGTCATTTTTCGCAACTGTGTCAGAATTGGCTAAAATTTTGACAGGTTGATCGCAAACAAAAATCGCGCCGGGGGCAATTTCGAGGTTTTTCGCGAAGGTGTAGGAATGGGCTAAAATTTGACTGGTTGATCGGAAAAAAATCGAGCCGGGGGCAGTTTCGTCTGTTTTCTCGACTGTGGCGGAATGGGCTGATATTTGGCAGGTTGATTGGAAATAAAAATCGCGCCGGGGGCAATTTAGTCATTTTTCTCGACTGTGTCGGAATGGGCTAAAATTTGACTGGTTGATCGGAAACAAAAATCGCGCCAGGGGCAATTTCGTCATTTTTCGCGACTGTGTCGGAATGGACAAAAATTTGACAGGTTGATCGGCAACAAGAAACCGCACCGAGGGCAATTTCTTCATTTTTCGCGACTGTGTCGGTATGGGCTCAAATTTGACAGGTTGATCGGGAACAAAAATCGCGCCGGGGGCAAATCCGTCATTTTTCGCGACGGTGTCGGAATAGACTAAAATTTGACTGGTTGATCGGAAACAAAAATCACGCCGGGGGCAATTTCCTCATTTTTCTCGACTGTGTCGGAATGGGCTAAAATTTGACTGGCTGATCGGAAACAAAAGCTGCGCCAGGGGCAATTTCTTCATTTTTCGTGACTGTGTCGGAATGGGCAAAAATTTCATATGTTGATCGGCAACAAAAAACCGCACCGGGGGCAATTTCGTCATTTTTCGCGACTGTGTCGGAATGGGCTCAAATTTGACAGGTTGATCAGAAACAAAAATCGCGTCGGGGGCAATTTCGTCATTTTTCGCGACTTTGTCGGAATGGGCTCAAATTTGACAGGTTGATCGGGAAAAAAAATCGCGCCGGGTGAATTTCGTCATTTTTCACAACTGTGTCGGAATTGGCTAAAATTTAACAGGTTGATCGAAAACAAAAATCGCGCCAGGGGCAATTTCGATATTTTTCCCGACAGTGTCGGAATGGGCTAAAATTTGACCGGTGGATCGGAAAAAAAACAGCGCCGGGGGCAATTTCGTCAGTTTTCTCAACTATGTCGGAATGGACTAAAATTTGACTGGTTGATCGGAAACAAAAATCGCGACATGGCCAATTTCATCATTTTTCGCGACTGTGTAGAAATGGGCTCAAATTTGACAGGTTGATTGGGAACAAAAATCGCGCTGAGTGAATTTCGTCATTTTTCGCAACTTTGTCGGAATTGGCTAAAATTTTGACAGGTTGATCGCAAACAAAAATCGCGCCGGGGGCAATTTCGACGTTTTTCGCGAAGGTGTCGAAATGGGCTAAAATTTGACTGGTTGATCGGAAAAAAAACCGCGTCGGGGGCAATTTCGTCAGTTTTCTCGACTGTGCCGCGCCAGGGGCAATTTCGTCGTTTTTCGCGATTGTGTCGGAATGGGCTCAAATTTGACAGGTTGATCGGGAACAAACATCGCGCCGGGTGAATTTCGTCATTTTTCGCAACTGTGTCAGAATTGGCCAAAATTTGACAGGTTGATCGAAAACAAAAATCGCGCCGGGGGCAATTTCGTTAGTTTTCTCGACTGTGTCGGAATGCGCTGAAATTTGGCAGGTTGATTGGAAATAAAATCGTTCTGGGGGCAATTTCGTCATTTTTTCTCGACTGTGTCGGAATGGGCTGAAATTTGGCCGGTTGATCGGAAATAAAAATCGCGCCGGGGGCAATTTCGTCATTTTTCTCGACAGTGTCGGAATGGGCAAAAATTTGACTTGTTGATCGAAAGCAAAAATCGCGCCATGGAGAATTTCGTCATTTTTCGTGACTGTGTCGGAATGGGCTAAAATTTGACAGGTTGATCGACAACAAGAAACTGTACCGAGGGCAATTTCGTCATTTTTCGTGACTGTGTCGGAATGGGCTAAAATTTGACAGGTTGATCGACAACAAGAAACTGTACCGAGGGCAATTTCGTCATTTTTCGTGACTGTGTTAGAATTGGCTCAAATTTGACAGGTTGATCGGGAAAAAAAATCGCGCCGGTGCAATTTCTTCATTTTTCGCGATGGTGTCGGAATCGACTAATATTTGACTGGTTGATCGTGAACAAAAATCGCGCCGGGGGCAATTTCGTCATTTTTCTCGACTGTCTCGGAATGGGCTAAAATTTGACTGGCTGATCGGAAACAAAAACTGCGCCAGGGGCAATTTCGTCATTTTTCGTGACTGTTTCGGAATTGGCAAAAATTTAACAGGTTGATCGGTAAAAAAAAATCGCACCGTGGACAATTTCGAAATTTTTCGCGACTCTGTCGGAATGGGCTCAAATTTGACAGGTTGATCGGGAACAAAAATCACGATGGGGGTAATATCCTCATTTTTCGCAACGGTGTCGGAATTGGCTAAAATTTGACAGGTTGATTGGAAACAAAAATCGCGCCGGGGGCAATTTCGTCATTTTTCGCGACTGTGTCGGATTGGGCTCAAATTTGACAGGTTGATCGTGAACAAAAATCGCGCCGGGTGAATTTCGTCATTTTTCGTAACTGTGTCGGAATTGGCTAAAATTTGACTGGTTGATCGAAAACAAAAATCGCGCCGGGGGCAATTTCGATATTTTTCGCGACGGTGTCGGAATGGGCTAAAATTTGACCGGTTGATCGGCAAAAAACCGCCCGGGGGCAATTTCGTCAGTTTTCTCGATTGTGTCGGAATGGACTAAAATTTGACTGGTTGATCGGAAGCAAAAAACGCGACAGGGGTAATTTCGTCATTTTTCGCGACTGTGTCGGAATGGGCTAAAATTTGACAAGTTGATGGGAACAAAAATCGCGCCGAGTGAATTTCGTCATTTTTCGCAACTGTCAGAATTGGCTAAAATTTTGACAGGTTGGTCGAAAACAAAAATCGCGCAGGGGCAATTTCGACGTTTTTCGCGAAGGTGTCGGAATGGGTTATAATTTGACTGGTTGATCGGGAAAAAAAACTGCGCCGGGGGCTATTTCGTCAGTTTTCTCGACTGTGTCGGAATGGGCTGAAATTTGGCAGGTTGATGGGAAATAAAAATCGCGCCGGGGGCAATTTCGTCATTTTTCGCGACGGTGTCGGAATCGACTAAAATTTGACAGGTTGATCGGAAACAAAAATCGCGTCGGGGGCAATTTCGTCATTTTTCTCGACTATGTCGAAATGGACTGAAATTTGGCAGGTTGATCGGAAACAAAAATCGCGTCGGGGGCAATTTCGTCATTTTTCGTGACTGTGTCGGAATGGGCAAAAATTTCACAGGTTGATCGGCAACAAAAAACCGCACCGGGGGCAATTTCGTCATTTTTCGCGACTGTGTCGGAATGGGCTCAAATTTGACAGGTTGATCGGAAACAAAAATCGCGTCGGGGGCAATTTCGTCATTTTTCGTGACTTTGTCGGAATGGGCTCAAATTTGACAGGTTGATCGGGAAAAAAAATCGCACCGGGTGAATTTCGTCATTTTTCGCAACTGTGTCGGAATTGGCTAAAATTTGAAAGGTTGATCGAAAACAAAAATCGCGCCGGGGGCAATTTCGATATTTTTCCCGACAAGGTCGGAATGGGCTGAAATTTGCAGGTTGATGGGAAATAAAAATCGCGCCGGGGGCAGTTTCGTCATTTTTCGCGACGGTGTCGAAATCGACTAAAATTTGACTGGTTGATCGGAAACAAAAATCTCGCCAGGGGCAATTTCGTCATTTTTCGCGGCTGTGTCGGAATGGGCAAAAATTTGACAAGTTGATCGGCAACAAAAAATCGCACCGGGGGCAATTTCGTCATTTTTCGCGACTGTGTCGGAATGGGCTCAAATTAGACAGGTTGATGGGGAACAAAAACCGCGTCGGGGGTAATATCGTCATTTTTCGCAACTGTGTCGGAATTGGCTAAAATTTGACAGGTTGATCGGAAACAAAAATCGCGCCGGGGGCAATTTCGTCATTTTTCGCGGCTGTGTCGGAATGGGCTCAAATTTGACAGGTTGATCGGGAACAAAAATCGAGCCGGGTGAATTTTGTCATTTTTCGCAACTGTGTCGGAATTGGCTAAAATTTGATAGGTTGATCGAAAACAAAAATCGCGCCGGGGGCAATTTCGATGTTTCTCCCGACAAGGTCGGAATGGGCTGAAATTTGGCAGGTTGATGGGAAATAAAAATCGCGCCGGGGGCAATTTCGTCATTTTTCGCGACGGTGTCGAAATATACTAAAATTTGACTGGTTGATCGGAAACAAAAATCTCGCCAGGGGCAATTTCGTCATTTTTTGCGGCTGTGTCGGAATGGGCAAAAATTTGACAGGTTGATTGAGAACAAAAATCGCGCTGAGTGAATTTCCTCATTTTTCGTAATTTTGTCGGAATTGGCTAAAATTTTGACAGGTTGATCGCAAACAAAAATCGCGCGGGCAATTTCGACGTTTTTCGCGAAGGTGTCGAAATGGGCTAAAATTTGACTGGTTGATTGGAAAAAAAACCGCGCCGGGGGCAATTTCGTCAGTTTTCTCGACTATGCCGCGCCAGGGGCAATTTCGTCGTTTTTCACGACTGTGTCGGAATGAGCTCAAATTTGACAGGTTGATCGGGAAACAAACATCGCGCCGGGTGAATTTCGTCATTTTTCGCAACTGTGTCAGAATTGGCCAAAATTTGACAGGTTGATCGAAAACAAAAATCGCGCCGGGGGCAATTTCGTTAGTTTTCTCGACTGTGTCGGAATGCGCTGAAATTTGGCAGGTTGATTGGAAATAAAATCGTTCTGGGGGCAATTTCGTCATTTTTTCTCGACTGTGTCGGAATGGGCTGAAATTTGGCCGGTTGATCGGAAATAAAAATCGCGCCGGGGGCAATTTCGTCATTTTTCTCGACAGTGTCGGAATGGGCAAAAATTTGACTTGTTGATCGAAAGCAAAAATCGCGCCATGGAGAATTTCGTCATTTTTCGTGACTGTGTCGGAATGGGCTAAAATTTGACAGGTTGATCGACAACAAGAAACTGCACCGAGGGCAATTTCGTCATTTTTCGTGACTGTGTTAGAATTGGCTCAAATTTGACAGGTTGATCGGGAAAAAAAATTGCGCCGGTGCAATTTCTTCATTTTTCGCGATGGTGTCGGAATCGACTAATATTTGACTGGTTGATCGTGAACAAAAATCGCGCCGGGGGCAATTTCGTCATTTTTCTCGACTGTGTCGGAATGGGCTAAAATTTGACTGGCTGATCGGAAACAAAAACTGCGCCAGGGGCAATTTCGTCATTTTTCGTGACTGTTTCGGAATTGGCAAAAATATAACAGGTTGATCGGCAAAAAAAATCGCACCGGGGACAATTTCGAAATTTTTCGCGACTGTGTCGGAATGGGCTCAAATTTGACAGGTTGATCGGGAACAAAAATCGCGCCGAGTGAATTTCGTCATTTTTCGTGACTGTTTCGGAATTGGCAAAAATATAACAGGTTGATCGGCAAAAAACCGCCCGGGGGCAATTTCGTCATTTTTCGTGACTGTTTCGGAATTGGCAAAAATATAACAGGTTGATCGGCAAAAAACCGCCCGGGGGCAATTTCGTCATTTTTCGTGACTGTTTCGGAATTGGCAAAAATATAACAGGTTGATCGGCAAAAAACCGCCCGGGGGCAATTTCGTCATTTTTCGTGACTGTTTCGGAATTGGCAAAAATATAACAGGTTGATCGGCAAAAAACCGCCCGGGGGCAATTTCGTCATTTTTCGCGACTGTGTCGGAATGGGCTAAAATTTGACTGGTTGATCGGAAGCAAAAAACGTGACAGGGGCAATTTCGTCATTTTTCGCGACTGTGTCGGAATGGGCTAAAATTTGACAGGTTAATCGGGAACAAAAATCGCGCCGAGTGAATTTCGTCATTTTTCGCAACTGTCAGAATTGGCTAAAATTTTGACAAGTTGGTCGAAAACAAAAATCGCGCAGGGGCAATTTCGACGTTTTTTGTGAAGGTGTCGGAATGGGCTATAATTTGACTGGTTGATCGGGAAAAAAAACTGCGCCGGGGGCTATTTCGTCAGTTTTCTCGAC
>NW_019258095.1:0-1093 GCF_002742605.1 Olea europaea var. sylvestris
AACACACCACACCAAGTGACGAGATTAAGTCCCAAACACTTGTTTTAGAGATTTATACATTTGACAACGGGTTATTAACTCGACTGAGTCTTGAAGGTCGAAGTGATGAAAAATATAGGAGAATCCTTATTCGTTGAGATGTTAACCTGTGCTAGCTAAAATCTATCCAAACTAGAGAGGGTGGGGATTAGAATCAACTAAAAGTCAACTTAAGTGCATACCTGGAGAAAAGTGAGTGAAACGCGTAAGTTTGGAGGTGTGTATCTCACGAGTAGAGAGATGACATATTTGACTACTACAGGTTAGGAACCAGACTAGTCATGAAATTGTGATGGTTACATGAATATTCATGGACATACACTTTAAGTTTCGCATTGAATAGGCAGAAGTTAATTACAATTGTGCGATTTGAACACTGCTCATAGTAATGATACGGATATCTAATCCTGAGACTAATGGCATACCATATAACCAAAGTTGAATTCGACTAGGCTATAGTTTGTTTGAGGGAAACAAATGTTCAAGTTTGGGGAGTTATTACCCAAACTGTCATTGAATTTTACAAAAAGAATTCACGGGGTCACTGAACTTTAAAATCACTCAAGTCATCATTGAATTTTGCAAAAGATTTTCGCGGGGTCAATGAACTTTACAAAAAGTTTTCACGGGGTTATTGAACTTTAAAATTATACCATTCATTATCGAACTTTGCAACAACTTTCCTAAGGGTCACCGAACTGGGAAAGTTTTTATAAAGTTCAGTGACCCCGTGGAATTTTTTTGAAAAGTTCAGTGATGAATGGAGTGATTTTTGAAGTTCGGTGATCCCGAATAAACCTTTTGCAAAGTTCAATGATGGCGTAGGTGATTTTTAAAGTTCAGTGACCCGGTGAAAACTTTTTGCAAAGTTCAGCTACCATTTGGATTATTAACCCCAAGTTTGGGTGTGTTTGATAAGTGTTCTTTATACACTTATTTAGGCCACTAAAATTAAGTATCTGTGGACAAATTGGATGAAGAAAGGCTTAATCCTATGTATATGTTATTTGCACGTGACAATCGATGAAAGATGTGGGAATAAGGAGAATAAGCG
>NW_019258096.1:0-1093 GCF_002742605.1 Olea europaea var. sylvestris
TCTAATTCGATTAGAATCGAGCCAATGAAAAGTGGTTTTGATTTCATGATAAATTTGGATTTGATCATTTTCGAAATTTGCTACTCTAATTCGATTCGTATTGAACCAATGAAAGGTGGTTTTTGATTTCATGATAACTTCAGGTTTGTTCATTTTTTGTGTATTGCTAATGTAACTCAATTGGAATCGAGCCAATGAAAAGTAGTTTTTGATTTCATGATAACTTCGAATTTGTTCATTTTTTACGAATTGCTAGTCTAATTCAATTGGAATCGAGCCAATGAAAAGTGGTTTTGATTTCATGATAAATTTGGATTTGATCATTTTGTGAACCTGCTAGTCTAATTTGATTGGTATTGAGCCAATGAAAAGTGGTTTTTGATTTCATGATAATTCTAGGTTTGTTCGCTTTTTGCGTATTGCTAGTCTAATTCGATTGGAATTGAGCCAATGAAAAGTAGTTTTTGGTTTCATGATAACTTCGGCTTCTTTCGTTTTTTACGAATTGCGAGTCTAATTCGATTGGAATCGAGCCAATGAAAAGTGGTTTTTGATTTCATGATAACTTCGAGTTTGATCATTTTCGGCAAAGTGCTAGCCTATTTCGATTGGATTCGAGCCAATGATAAGTGGCTTTCGATTTCATGATAACTTCGGGTTTGATCGTTTTCAAAAAATTGCTAGTCTAATTCGATTGGAATCGAGCTAATGAAAAGTGGTTTTCGATTTCATGTTAACTTCGGGTTTGATTGTTTTGGACAAATTGCTAGTCTAATTAGATTGGAATCGAGCAAATGAAAAGCGATTTTTTATTTCATAATTCGATTGGAATTGAGCCAATGAAAAGTGATTTTTGATTTCATAATAAATTCGGGTTTGATTATCTTCGGCAAATTGCTAGTCCAATTCTATTGGAATCGAGCCAATGAAAAATCGTTTTCGATTTCATGATATCATCAAGTTTGTTCGTCTTTGGCAAATTGCTACTCTAATTCGATTGGAATCGAGCCAATGAAAAGTGGTTTTTGATTTCATGATAACTTAGGGTTTGGTTGTTTTCGACAAATTGCTAGTTTAATTCGATTAGAATCGA
>NW_019258097.1:0-1093 GCF_002742605.1 Olea europaea var. sylvestris
GTATGGAAAAATTGTTTGAAATTTAAACCGTCCAATAGGGTAAAGTCACGTGGAAAATCGTAAACTAAAATGTACACCATAGTCTATATGTGGCAAGGTCTTTACCGATTAAATGTTGACAGTTGTACACTGATTTTTGACACGTTGTTTGACACTTGTATTGTTCTAAAGCGTCAATTAGATTGGACAACTATTTGAAATTCAAACTGTCCAACAAGGTAATGTCACGTGCCAAAGTCTAAACTAAAGAGTACACCATAGTGTACATTTAGCAAGCTTCTTAGCGACTGAACTTTGCTATTTGTACAATGATTTTTAACATATTGTTTGACACATGCATTGTTATCAAGTGTCAATTGGATGGAAAACTATTTGAAATTTAAACTGTCCAGTAGGGTAATGTCACGTGGCAAAGTGTAAACTAAAGTGTACACCATAGTGTACGTGAAGCATGGTTCATACCGATTGAACTTTCTTATTTGTACCCTGATTTTTGACACGTTGTTTGACACTTGCATTGATGTCAAGTGTCAATCGAGTGGGAAAACTGTTAGAAATTTAAACTGTCCAATAGGATAATGTCACGGGGTAAAGTGTAAACTAAAGTGCACATGATAGTGTACATGCAGCAAGGTTCTTACCGATTTAACTTTTCTATTTGTACTCTGATTTTCAACACCTTTTTTGACACTTGCATTGTTGTCAAGTGTCAGTTGGATGGAAAAACTGTTTGAAATTTAAACTGTCCAATATGGTAATCTCACATGGTAAAGTGTAAACTAAAGTGTACACCGTAGTGTACATGTAGCATGGTTGATACCGATTGAACTTTGTTATTTGTAAACTAATTTTTTACGCGTTGTTTAACACATGTATTGTTGTCAAGTGTCAATTGAATAGGAAAACTGTTTGAAATTTAAATTGTCCAATAGGATAATGTCACGTGGCAAAGTGTAAACTAAAGTATATACACCATAGTGTACATTTAGCAAGGTCCTTACCGATTGAATTTTGCTATTTGTACACCGATTGCGGACACGTTGTTTGAATCTTGCATTGTTGTCAATTGTCAATTGGATGGGAAAATTGTTTG
>NW_019258098.1:0-1093 GCF_002742605.1 Olea europaea var. sylvestris
TATTGCCACATCTATCTTCAGAAAGCTTATCATGCCTCTACATTACAGCTACCTATCTTTTAGAATTTTGCTTTTACTTCAACTATGGCATAACTGCTTATCTTCAAAGAGTTTATATTATCCCGTGTATGGATGAACCATCTACCATACAAGGGACCCTTGACATAGATGAAACATCCACCATGCAAAGAGTCATTTACCGCTTTGTAAAGATAGAGGTGGGCCCATCTTATTACCTACGAAGATGAAGCCTTCCATGGCTGGATCAAACACCATTGAAGAAAGATATATTGTGTAATTGAAAATCGATTAATGTGAATATTATGATCATATTCCATTCCTTTTTTATTTCTAGTTGTATCCAATTGACTCCTAGCAATTTTTAATGTATCTCTTATGGTCAAAATCAGCCATTGGATATTTTCAATTTGGTCCTAAAACTTTGTACTTTGACATTTTCCCCTCATTTCTTTTAATTCCACTCCCAATCACCGAGTTTTAATTAATAAATGAAATATACAATGAAAGAGGCTGTAATTATTTAAAACAAATATTAAATGTCTATATTTTTGTCCAAATAAGTGTATAAAATACACTTATCAAACGCTCCAAATTTAAACATTTGTTTGTCCTCAATCAAAACCATAACCTAACTTAAAAAACACACAAATATGCATTACGTTTTGGTTAGATAATCTAGACTTTTTCCACTAGATTTGAAATTATGATATTAAATCTATAAATAGCTTCAATGTTACAATACCAAAATCAATATCCACTTTTTCAATGTGAAATCCTCATTGCTCTTTTTGTCATTGCTTCTTTTTTCTACTTAGATTCCTCTAATTTCTTCTCAAACCCACTATGTACATTTTCTTTTGTAGCAACTAGTCTCTTTACATTAATCTTTGATCGTTAAACTCCAATATGGACAGTTTTACCTCAATCTATTCTTCCTCCACAACCTTCACTGCCATTAACTACTGTTTGGGATTTGTCTCTGTCACTATACAATGCTCTTGGTAGTCTCTCTGAAAGTGCTTTAGCTATTTTTCCATATGATTTTCCAAGTTCTCTATGGCGGCTTCCTAAA
>NW_019258099.1:0-1093 GCF_002742605.1 Olea europaea var. sylvestris
GCGACCGTTTTGGAATGAACTTACAACTTCATCGTGACGTATGAGGGATTTCGGCCTTTTTTCGAAAGAATGAGCACTTGCATATTTGGAACGCGTGGAGAGTCGACGTACGAAGAATTGAGCGTAACTTTTGCACATGGTGTCCGTTTCGGGCCCATAAGTACTTTTTGGAATTGTAGCGATCGTTTTGGATTGAACTCAAGACCTCATCGTGACGTATGAGGGATTTCAGCCATTTTTCTAAAGAATGAGCACTTGCATATTTGTAACGCATGGATAGTCAGCGTACGAAGAATTTAGCGTTACTTTTTCACAAGGTGTCCGTTTCGACCCCATAAGTACTTTTTGGAAATGTAGCGACCGTTTTGGATTGAACTTAAGACTTCGTCATGACGTATGAGGAATTCTGGCCATTTTTCGAAAGAATGAGCGCTTACATATTTGGAACGCTTGGATTGTCGGCGTACGAAGAATTGAGCGTAACTTTTGCACACGGTGTCCGTTTCGGGCCCATAAGTACTTTTTGGAAATGCAGCGACCATTTTGGATTGAACTCACAACTTCGTCGTGACGTATGTGGGATTTTAGCGATTTTTCGAAAGAATGAGCACTTGCATATTTGGAACGCTTGGATAGTCGGCGTACGAAGAATTCAGCTTAACTTTTACACACGGTGTCCGTATCGGGCCCATAAGTACTTTTTGGAAATGTAGCGACCGTTTTGGATAGAACTTAAGACTTCATCGTGACGTATGAGGGATTTCGGCCATGTTTGAAAAGAATGAGAACATGCATATTTGGAACGCTTGGATAGTCGGCGTACGAGGAATTCAGCGTAAGTTTTGCACACGGTGTCAGTTTCGGGCCCATAAGTACTTTTTGGCAATGTAGCGACCGTTTTGGATTGAACTCAAGACTTCTTCATGACGTATGAGGGATTTCGACGATTTTTCAAAAGAATGAGCGCTTGCATATTTTGAACGCTTGGATAGTCGGTGTACGAAGAATTTAGCGTAACTTTTGCACACGGTGTCCGTTCCGGGCCCATAAGTACTTTTTGGAAATGTGGCGACCGTTTTGGATTGAACTCACA
>NW_019258100.1:0-1093 GCF_002742605.1 Olea europaea var. sylvestris
CCAAATATAAAAGTGCTCGTTCTTTCGATAAATGGCCGAAATCCCTCGAACGTCACGATGAAGTTGTGAGTTCAATCCAAAACAGTCGCTACATTTCCAAAAGTACTTATGGGCCAAAAACTGACACCGTGTGCAAAAGTTACGCTCAATTCTTCGTACGTCGACTATCCAAGCGTTCCAAATATAAAAGTGCTCATTCTTTCGAAAAATGGCCGAAATCCCTCGAACGTCACGATGAAGTTGTGAGTTCAATCCAAAACAGTCGCTACATTTCCAAAAGTACTTATGAGCCAAAAACGGACACCGTGTGCAAAAGTTACGCTCAATTCTTCGTACGTCGACTATCCAAGCGTTCCAAATATAAAAGTGCTCGTTCTTTCGATAAATGGCCGAAATCCCTCGAACGTCACGATGAAGTTGTGAGTTCAATCCAAAACAGTCGCTACATTTCCAAAAGTACTTATGAGCCAAAAACGGACACCGTGTGCAAAAGTTACGCTCAATTCTTCGTACGTCGACTATCCAAGCGTTCCAAATATAAAAGTGCTCGTTCTTTCGATAAATGGCCGAAATCCCTCGAACGTCACGACGAAGTTGTGAGTTCAATCCAAAACGGTCGCTACATGTCCAAAAAGTACTTATGGGCCAAAAACGGACACCGTGTCCAAAAGTTACGCTCAATTCTTCGTGCGACGATTATCCAAGCGTTCCAAATATAAAAGTGCTCGTTCTTTCGAAAAATTGCCGAAATCCCTCGAACGTCGCGACGAAGTGGTGAGTTCAATCCAAAACGGTCGCTACATTTCCGAAAAGTACTTATGGACCAAAAACGGACATCGTGTGTAAAAGCTACGCTCAATTCTTCGTACGCAGACTATCCAAGCGTTCCAAATATAAAAGTGCTCATTCTTTCGATAAATTGCCGAAATCCCTCGAACATCACGATGAAGTTGTAAGTTCAATCCAAAATGGTCGCTACATTTCCGAAAAGTAATTATGGATTAGAAACAGACACCGTGTGTAAAAGTTACGCTCAATTCTTCGTACGCCGACTATCCAAGCGTTCCAAATATAAAAGTGCTCATTCTTTCGA
>NW_019258101.1:0-1093 GCF_002742605.1 Olea europaea var. sylvestris
TAATTTATCACCATTCTGGCTTTTCCTCTTTTTATCTCACTATGTTTTCTAACCATAAAGGTTGGGCTGCTATGTGGACTTTTTCTAGACATAATTAACTTGGCTTCTAGCAATTCTTTTATCTGGTCTTTAAATTCCTTTTGATCATCAACACTATATTTCATGGGTTTGACTCTAAAAATAGTGTCTGGATTGGTTAATTCTATTTTTGCCTTTACTTTGTCTGTATTCCATTTTTCTAATGGATTTTCAGAATATGTTTCAGAAATTTCCTTTTTCAGTTTTTCAATCCTATTTTCTGTTGTCATTTTTAAAACTGTAACTGATTTAAATTTTTCTGTACTTCAACATCCACCACGCTGGGTTGAGGAACTCTGAAGGTTTATATTTGTATATGCTATTGTAACAACTTTATTTATTTTTGGTGTAAATAATTTATGTGCACAAGGTGTTGTGAATATATACTTATCAATATATTGTGTAAATGGTGCATAGTTTAATAGAAAATTTTGTCCTAATAAAATATCACATCCAATTGTGATTGACATATATATTGTATCAACAAATACTTCTCTAAAGGAAATTAGAAAAGGTACTTGCGTAACGTATTTGCTGTATATTACCTTATTTTCACCTGCTGTTGTAGCGGTGACTATTTTCTTTGAATTGTATATCTAGTATTTAGATGATAGTACATTTGGTAAGCATAAACTTATTGTATTTCCTGTATTTAAGTAAGCATGAAATTTAATTCTACAATAGCTTTTTATATTAAGTGTAATTTCAATATATTGACTCATGGGATTAGTACTTATTACTTTTTCCATGATAACAATGATTTCATATTTTCATCTATTCTTGATATGATAATTGGGTTATCATCAACGTTATCTTTAAATATCCTTGGCAGATTTTATAAGGACTATATTTATCAAAAAAGTTCATTCCTAATAGAATAGGCGAACGATCTACTCCATATAATTCAACTTTATATAGAATTATTTCTTTAATATATTCTTTCTGATCCTCTCCTATAAGTATAAGAGGGAATTTAACATATTTTTTTATTTCAAGATTATTTCCTAAATAATCA